>NC_041735.1:9769951-10069951 GCF_004115215.2 Ornithorhynchus anatinus | reverse complement strand
TTTGAAACTTGGATCTTTTTAAACCTGAACTCAAGGCCCCTGAAATGGTCTCAATTAAGGGGTTCACGCTCTGTATTGATCTGTCAGGGTAAGGGCACTTGACGTTTGAGGAGGAAAAATATTCTTTTGAATAATGTTGAGAGGATTAGAGGGGTGGAGGGACAGTTTGAGAGAATGTTAAGGCAGCAATAGAGTTCTTCGGGCAGGTGGCTTTGTCAACAGTATATATCCACTGATTTTTATTTTAAACCAGGCATATCTATTCAGAGAGCTGGCAACACGGATGCCCTTTCATCATTCAAAACTACACCCAAGTCTATCTCGTACATAGTGAGGCGGACTTGATTTAAGGTTGTGTCGCTGTTAGACAACTGAGGTCTTGGGAATCAGCATTTCCATTATACACACTGGATTAGTCATTGGGTAAGCAGGTAAGTGTTTGATTTTGCAATTGCGCCTCACTAAATAATCTGGAGAGCTATGAAAACAGTGAATTCAACTGCTCATGAATAGTGTGGATATTTTAGCTTTTGTGCAGTACCAATCCACAGCAATATTTTTTTGTATTAAATACTATGAATCCACTTCACCTGTCAGCACTATTCAAAACACAAAATGCTGGATGAATAGAGAGGATGTTCTGGGATCTTTCAGATGATTACTGTTGCTAGGAAAACCACTTCCTGATATCTTTGTGCTCACTGCATGTCTCCCTTTGTGTACAGCTTTCAATGACAAGCAAATTCATATCATGGCATTGGGAAGAAATAGGAAAAGTTTAGAGATGTTTAAAGAACACTGCTTAAAGTTAAAAAGGGGATGTCATCTAAAATAATAGTTAAGAGTTTTGTCTGCTTTCATGTGTGGGATTATAGCTATCAGTTAGAAGAGTGATTGGGCTTTGCTTGGCCTGGGGTTTGAGGATATAGCACAGATGAAGCTGACATTGAAGGCAGACATAACTTCCAGTGAAGGAGTCAATATCTAGAACCTGCAAAATATGTCTTATTACCATAATTTCATAATCATCAAGTAGGAGCTATTAAAAGATTAGTGTCCTGTCCCTTTTGTCTTAAAAATAAATAATTTGAAGTGGAAACAGCTTGTGTTGACCAGTAGAAAGGAGTAAGAAAACAAAACAACCCCAGCATTAAAATTAGGGTTTGAGCTTTACTTTGTAAATTTTAATTTGTATATTCAATTATTTGTCCAGTTATTTTGCTCTGTTGAGTTTCTACTTCTTTTTTTAAAATGGCATTTATGAAGTGCTTGCTGTGTGCCAGGCATTCTACCAAGTACTGGGGTAGATACTCGCTATTCAGGTTGGAGACAGTCCATGTCCCACTTGGGACTCACAGTATTAACCTCTACTTTACGGCTGAGGTAATTGAGGCAAAAATAAGTGATTTGCCCACGGTCACTCAGCAGACAAGTGCCAAAGTTGGGACTGGAACCCAGGTCCTTCTGACTCCCCGGTCCATGCTCTACCCACTAGGCCACACTACTTCTTGTTATGCATTTGATTTTCCTCCTACTACAACTACTGATAAATATTTGCCTGTCTACTTCCCCCAGTAGATTGGAGAGTAATGATTGTCTGTCCTGTTTCTATTGTACTCTTTTAAGTATTTAGTACTTATACTTGATACACATGAACTGTTCAATAAATTCCATTGATGGCGATGGTAAAAATAGTATTTATTAAATGTTTGTTATATGCCAACCACTGTATTAAGCACTAGGGTGGTTATGAGATGGTTAGGTCAGACATACTCCCTGTACCACATGGGCCTCCCAGTCAACAGGATTTGAATCCCCATTCTAGATTGTGAGCCCGTTGTTGGGTAGGGATTGTCTCTGTTGCCGAAGTGTACTTTCCAAGCACTTAGTGCAGTGCTCTGCATAGTAAGCACTCAATAAATACGATTGAATGAATTAGTGAATGAGGAAACTGAGGCAAGTCAAATTACTTGTCCAAGCGGGCAAGTGGATGATGATAATGAGGAGGGATAGCATTTGGAGATCATGAATCCTAAACCTGCTGCTGCTGCTGCTTACATGGGCCCCATATTTTCTGGGAGGAAAATGAGACTAATTTATCTTAACCGTTAGGGTGGGGAGGGGGAGGGATATTGTTAGGCAGTATGCTCCTTAGAGAAAGAAAGGAATACTCTTTCATTTTATGAAATCTTCCTGTTTAATCTTCTTATTAGGGACCGTGGATTCTGGGTCTGGGTTCGTTCTTCAGGTTCAATCAAACAGGGTAACTCCAGCCTAGAACCATGAAGCACACCCCATTGACAAACAAATTCTTCACTTAATCATCTTACCTAGGAACTGTTCCATGTAGTTTGAAGAACTTCCCCTGAAGATTTCACTGAAGAACTTCCAGGTTCTCTTCATGCACACAGAGAAATTTCTCATTTGAGCCAAGCTCTCCTTCTGGAGAAGAGAGCAGGAGCTGCTGGAGCAGGTAATAAAAAAATAGTATTACAGGCCTCTCTTATTACTGCTCCTAAGGTTTTATCTGCTCCCTTCATTGAGTTTCCTTTGTGAAATGCACTGGACTGTGTACTTGGGGAAGAAACATGGATACTAATGTAGGTCCCATCCCTAGTACCCAGGGAGCTCGCAGTTTGTACTGGGACAGATGGAAGATCAAAATGGAGACCGACTCACGAGAAAAGAATCACATGTTAAAACAAGACCAATAACTTACCAAAAGAAGGACAGCAATAATAACAGTAAGAGGTGGAGTAAGTTATATTTGAGAGTCCAGTTTTTCAGCCAGTTTTTTTGCTGCAGTGGCAGGGTGTCTTTCTTCTGTCACAGCCTTTGCCACTTCCTGAAAGTTGGGAAGAGAAGCAGGAGTTTCAGATTCTATTTGTCCTGTTCCAAAGAGTTAGGGCCTCCCATTCCTTTCCCCCAGTAACAGCAGATTGGAGGGCTGTATTGCTCCTCAGACCTTAAAGCTCAGATGAGAGCGCAGCTTGACAGCTCTCTGACTTTAGATTCTTAAATGCCCCAAACCTGCCAATAAGGCTCTCATCCCTTTCTGTTGCATCTGGAATCCCCATTGTCTCCTTCACCTTCTCCACACACTGTGTTCAATAAACACTCTTGATTGATTGATTGATTGCATAATTGTTGAAGGAACACAGCTTTGAAGTACCTTAGAAGTTCCAAACCCCCAGATGACTCCCTCTGCTCTAAGCCAATTCAGTTGTAACAAGACCACCTCAGTCCCTCCACCCAATTGCAGCAGGTAATTATTCTCCCATAGTATAAAGGGAAAACAAAGGGGACAGGTGAGTGAGAGATTAGCAATAAAAAATCAGCTACTTCTCAACCAGACTTAAGGCTAAGGTTCAGAAAAGAACTCAGCCCGTACCTGAGAAGTGACCAGAAAAAAGGCTGGACTTACCTGTTCCGATCTCTGTTGGTTGTGGCTTTCCTCTTAAGCCCTCTTAGAACTTACAAGGTTTCATGTCTGACCTGTAGGGCTGCTTCCCTCCACTCATCCTTTTATTCACCGCCCCCTGACACACACACACCCAGCCCCACTGCACTTATGCACATATCCTTAATTTATTGTTTTATATTAATGTCTCTCTCTCCCTCTACACTATAAGCTTGCTGTGGGCAGGGAATGTGTTATTGTTATAAGAGAAGTAGCATGGTATAATGGATAGAGCATGGGCCTGGGAGTCAGAAGGTCATGGGTTCTAATCCCGGGCCCGCCATTTGTCTGCTTTGTGACCCTGGGCAAGTCACTTCAATTCTCTGGGCTTCAGTTCCCTCATCTGTAAAATGGGGATTGAGACTCTGAGCCCCCCCAAAGGACAGGGACAGCTTCCAACTCGATTTGCTTGTATCCACCCCAGCACTTAGTACTGTGCCTAGCACACAGTAAGCCCTTAACAAATACCACACTTATTATTATAGAAGCAGCATGGCTTAGTGGAAAGAGCACGGGCTTGGGAGTCAGAGGTCATGGGTTCTAATCCTGGCTCCACCACTTATCAGCTGTGTCACTTTGGGGAAGTCACTTCACTTCTCTGCACCTCAGTTACCTCATCTGTAAAATGGGGATTAGGACTGTGAGCCCCACATGGGACAACCTGATTACCTTGTATCTACCCCAGCACTTAGAACAGTGCTCAGCACATAGTAAGCACTTAAAAAATACCATCATCATCATGATATTATCCTCTCCCAAACACTTAGTACAGTGCTCAGCAAGCAGTAAACATTCAGTAAATGCTACTGACTGACTGACATCAGTAATACAAGAGCCAATGTCCTCAGGAACGGAGAGCAAGCAGTCTTTGTCATGCTAGTTTATGAAGCTGCGGCTCATAGCTGAACTAGTCTGGACGGCTTCTCAATATTCTAGGACCAGGATCTGTTCCCTCCTGCATAGCCTCTCCCCCAAGTCTCACTGTTCTGTCCAAGACCCCTAAGTTTCATCTCAGCCCAAGTCCAAGGAGAGTGGGTCTGAAATCCATCAAGCATCAGTGGCATTTATTGAACACTCACAGTGCACCGTACTCAGTTGGTAGACATGTTCCCTGCCCTCAAGGAATTTACAAGCTAGCATGGGAGACAGACATTAAAATAAGTTAGGAGCCGGGGATGCAGCAGAATTTAAGGATAGGTACACCTAAGTACCGAGGAGGAGGGTGTGTATCAGTTTGCTCAAGGGTTCAGACCTAAGTGCATAGGAGATGCAGAGGGGAGGGTAAATAGGGTGGAGAAATGAGGAGTTAGTCAGGGAAGGCCTCGTGGAGGAGAAATTTTCCCTGGGACCTATTTAATTCCCCAACCACTTAGAAGAATGCTTGGCAGAAGGGGGCATGTTGCCGACTTGCCCAGAGCTTGTAAAGTGGTGGTGAAATCCCTGCTCACAGGATTCTTAATGAGTGCACGATATGGTGTTATTAACTGATGAGATATAGACAGATCAAGAACGATATTTTAAGCCTCGAATTTACTTCCTCATTAGCCAGAGACCTTCGTGGGAGCCACTGCCACTTTGTGCTATCCTGGCATTGAAGATAAACTCTGTGAGAAGCCAGGATGAATTTGTCAGTTTGCGGGGTTGGATAAGCAAAGGAAGCAGCAGCTGAGGGCAGAGGTGGTGGTGTGATGGATGGGTGAGTTTTATCTCTTGGGCTTAGCTTGAACTACTCTGTCTGTTTCATTCCCCCAAAAGTTAATTTGTAGTCTTGCCACCTGCCCTAAAGAGAACAATGACTCCCACTGGACAACTCATCCCCTTTCGCCTCTAATGTTTCTAAAACCCGCTTTCAGCCATGTGAGATGCTGGTTTCTCCTGTACACTGTGTTTCCCAAAAAAACAGAAAAAAATGATCTCTAAGGACATTGCATTAACATATAAAAAATTCTAAGCTAGGAATGAGGGTATCTTCTAAGACACAGGAATCAGTAGTGAAAAAAGTAGTTATCGGTGATATAATGATAAAGAATGTGTGAGGGGGGTGGGTGGGTGTGTGTTGAGTAGCTTTGTATCTCCTTTTTGCTTATCATTAAGAGCCGCACACAAAAATAAAACCTTCCAAATGAATAGGGCATAGATACAATGGAATTGGGGAGGACATTTGATCACGGATAGTCTAACTAAGAGGCCATTTCGCTGCAGCTTATAATGTCCAGCATTATGCTTTAAGAGAGCTATCAGAAGAAAAAAATGCCCTCTCCTCTGAAAATCTTGCAATCATTATGAAGAAAACGAACAAACGATGAATCTTTTTTTCTCTTTCACTTTTTCTTTCCCCCTCTTTAGGAAGTGAGTGACTCATGGTATCCAGATGGTTCTAGTATATAAAATAAGACAAAGCAATGAAGAAAAGCAGCCAGAACCATGTGGGGCTTCAGTGGCTTCGTGTTCTGCCAAGGGTTCAAAGCTTCCTCAATCCAGCCCAGGGCTGGTTCAAAAAGATGAAGAGGGGCCTAGAAGCCATTGCTCATTCTGGGGCTGCATCACCTCTGTGGTCACCTCATTAATTTCCATCTCTTTTCCTCCACTCTCTTTTCTGAAACCGCTGAGGTACATTCAAACGGGTCGCTAGGAGAGGAGCTGGGAAGGGGAGGAAGGACAGAAGAACTGGAGTCTAATGAGGAAGAGAGAGCAGTGATAGGAGAGAAAGCAAGTCGACACAGGGGGTACAAGGCAAATCGGCCCAAGTAGAGACTAGAACTGCCCTACCATGATTAGGACATCAGGGCACCTTTATTACCACACAGAATTTTGACTGAGGTTATGGAACAACAGGAAGTTATGTGTTCACTATTTCAGTAGGAAAATAGTATTTCAAAATTGAAGTAAAGGCAGAGAAAATGGAAGGGGCTGTTTTGACTTAA
Organism: Ornithorhynchus anatinus; assembly: GCF_004115215.2. Taxonomy (NCBI): domain Eukaryota; kingdom Metazoa; phylum Chordata; class Mammalia; order Monotremata; family Ornithorhynchidae; genus Ornithorhynchus; species Ornithorhynchus anatinus. Next base: position 10,063,567 of record NC_041735.1, on the reverse strand, counting down.
TGATTAATTTTAACCTAAAAATATTTCTTTTGCTTATTATCAGGATATGGATAGGCAACCAGTAGCTTATTGGCCACCAGATGGTTGTATTTTTAGAGGTTATTTCCAAGGTTTAAGGAAATGGTTCTTGATTTGTTTTGGGTTTTTTTTTGCCAAGTCCCTTATTTTTCTTTTTGATTAAAAATGACTTCATTTGCCAACCAGTAACAGAATTTAAAAAAATGAAAACTTAATGGACACTTTCTCTGAATTAATGACATATAAAATATCCATTTATCTCATATTTTATATTCTTGGATAGTTCGCTTCATTAAATATCTTGCCACCTGCACATGTTCATCCTTAAGCTTTTTGAATATTTTCCAGGAAATTCTGTTGGACTCTGAAGGAAGCATTTATGAGAATATGCTTAGAATAAAATCACACCATTTCAACTTTTTCTATGTTTTCCTTGAATATACCCTTGGCAAACTCTCCTTGCCTTATTAGGTGGTAACTGGTAGCTATGAAAGGCCTTAGCAGCTGAGCTAATATTTAAGAAGCATTCCCCCCTAGTGTTTCACTATGCATCTCGCTTTGCCTCTGGTTCCCGCCCTCAGAACAGACTGGTAGGATCATGAGTGGTGATTAAAACAGAGGAACTGTTCAGCACCATAGCACTTACGTACCTGTCCATAAAATATTCATGTACATTCACGTTCATCTCCTCCTCTAAACTGTAAGCTCATTGTGGGCAGGGAATGTCCCTACGAACTCTGTTGTATTATACTCTTCCAGGTACTTAGTACAGTGCTCTGCACACCAAAGTGCTCAGTAAATACCAATGATTCATTAATAGGCACCCTTGCTGTTTCTCACAAATGCAGGGTTTTTCAGGATTAGCGGGCAAACATCCATCAATCAGTCAATGGTATTGATTGAGCACTTACTGCATGCAGACCACCGTACTAACTGCTTGGGTGAATACAAAGCAACAGAGTCTGTGGATACATTCCCTGCCCACAATGAGCTTACAGTCTAGAGGAGGAGACAGAAATTAATATAGTTTAGAGATATGTAAAGAAGTACTGTGGGGCTTAGGGTGAGGTGAGTGCTAAATAAATGCCTAAAGGTCAGAGAATCAAAAGTGTAGATGAAGCAGAAGCGAGGTGGAACTGGGGAAAAGAGGCCTTAAACTGGGAAGTCCTCTTGGAGATATATGATTTGAATAAGGCTTTGAAGGTGGGGAGAGTGGTGGTCTGTCTGTAGGATATGGAGGGGGAGGAGTTCCAGGCCAGAGGGAGGACCCACGTAGGATAGGAAAGGGTATGGTGGTGAGATAGATGAGCTTGGGATGCAATGAGCAAGCTGGCCCTAGAAAAGAGACTTGTGCTAACTGGGCTGTACTAGGAGATTAGTAAGGTAAGATAGAAGGGGCTGAGCTGATTGAGTGCTTTAAAGCTGATGGTAAGGAGTTTCTGTTTGATTCAGAGGTGGATGAGCAAAAACTGGAGAATTTTGTGAAGTGAGGAGATGTGACCTGAGTATATTTTTAGGAAAATGATCTGGGCAGCCAACTGAAGTACGGACTGGGGTGGGGAGAGGCAGAAGGCAGGAAAGTCAGCAAGGAGGCAGATACAGTAGGCAAGTTGAGGTATGATAAGGTACTTGGATTAGCATAGTAGAAGTTTGGATGAGGAAGAAAGCATGGATTTTAGAGATGTTGTGAAGAAAAAACTGACAGGATTTGGTGACATTGAACATGTGGGTTGTATGAGAAAGATGAGTCGAGGACAACACTTAGGTTAAGGGCTTGTGAGATAGGAAGGATAGCTGTTATTCCTTGTCGGTCCTCTTCAAATTCTTAGAGAAAATAATTATTTTTAAGTTTTTTGAAGTTCTCAGTGAGCTCCCTGTGGGCAGGCCTAAAGTCTTCCTTTATGACTTAGAATCCAATCATTTTCCCCAGTCATTAATTGAATACTGTGTATTTACTCATACACCCTTCGTATAAAGATGATTCATCACAATTGTGAATACCCAGTTTGAATCTTCTCACAATTTGAAGAATGTGTAAATGAAATTCTGGCAGGTTTGCTGTGATTCAGGTAATGTAAATACACACAAATATTGTTTCCACTGTCTCCCCTTTCTTCCTTCCATTTTCCCCACCCTGCCACCACTCCATCGAGTTAAAATTTCCTGGGAGATGATGCTTTTAGGAAATTGTGGTTGAGAACCATTGTCCCAGCCCACACAAATGAGAAAAAATCATGGATGCCTCATATATATATATCCCACTGATAGATTTTTCTTTGAAAAACACAGTGGTTAATTTCTCTGAAAGCGACAAAGTCTCCATATGACTTTATATTTTAACCAGGGCGCCTGTGGTGAGATTCTTCTATTTCTGTATCTGTTCAGTATCTTAATCCCAATTTGTGGGAGTGAAACTCGGGCTACCTTTAAAGATATAATTTTCTTCCTATTACAATATTTCTTCCAGTACAGGAGGCACCCAGTGTTTGTCATTTAGGAGTGTCATGTCATTACATTGCATATTGCTGTGTAATGATGTGAAATGATTAAATGACAAAATGCCAGCTCACTGCCAAAAATTTAAAGTGGCATACTCTTATTTGTAGATTGGAAAGCTATTATTAATTCTTATATTGACTTTGCCAGCTGAAATAATGCAAGCAGACTGGATTGTACTGAAAATATATGATAGGCGCAATCTTAGCCCAGATTCCAGTATAAACAGGAGAAGTTGTCCATTTTGGGTTCACTCTGTATGATATGCCCACATTGGAAAGTATCCGGGTAGAAAGGTTTTGTCAACTGATGAATGCGGAGTGACAGGCATCAAAATAAACCTTGACTGGAGTTTTTACCTGTACAAAAAATGGGAACTGTTATCCTGTGATAAAGAAGAGAAAATGGCCTACATCCCTCCCCCCACCTCCCCACTTCCATCAGTGTAGGCTTTGCACACTAGGGATTTTTGGGAGATGGAATATGGCTTGTTTGCCTTAGAGGAGAAAGGATGAATAAAAAAATTCAGTCGATGTCGCTGAATCACCAGAAAGACCAGCAGTTGGTAAAAATAAATATTTACCTCAGCCCTACAAACATGAAAACTTGTGCTGAAGTGCTTGCACCAGGGTTAAAATTTTGCTCTTGATAATATTTAAAAAACAGCTTTTAGTGCTGAAGCCGTGTGACCTCAAATGGTTCAGGATGTGTTTTCTCGGTTGGAAACCATGCCCATTACTGGATAATATCTTTAGGTTTCCATTTTAACAATATTTTAATTTCCACAGGAGGTAAATAATCACATAGCAGTGCGGCCTACTGGAAACAGCAAGGAGTCAGATGATCTAGGTTCTAATCCCACCTTGGCCACTTACCTGCTGTACGATCTTGGGCAAGTCACTTCACTGCCTTCTGCTTCAGTTTAATCATTTGTAAAATGGGGATTCAGTACCTGCTCTCCCTCCTACTTAGATGGTGAGCCCCATGTGGGACAGGGACTGTGTCTGACTTGATGATCTTGTATCTACCCCAGTGCTTAGAACACTGCTTGTTGAATAGTAAGTGCTTAACAGGTATGCTAATAATGATTATTATTATTATCCCCAGTTGATTAAAGTGTATTCTTTTGCCTTTACCTTTCCTGAGCAATACTGATATTTTGGTTTCTATCAATAGATGAAAATATCACCTGTCTAGACTTTATCATGTGTTGTTTAGTCCTTTAACTACAATATGTTTCTCGCCTTTGGAATTTTCTGTCATTTCACTTCAGAAAAGTACTCTTTTTTTCATTTTTCATTTTTATTTAAGGTAATGTAAGTACAGACTCATATGTTTTTACTACATACTATTACTGCTTTTGTTTTGGACTCTATTCTGTTGGAAAATGCTCTGGGGAGAAAGTGATTGATTGAGTTGAGAAAAAAAAGAAACGGACACACATGGCTTTAGTTTATTTTATTACTGGAGGACACTTTGAAGGCCACTCACCTGTGTCTACCATTTTACAACAGACAAGCATAACCCAATAATGCCGCTATAGATTTCTATACGATAGTATATGCCAAGTAAGATGGCTAGCGATTGTCTCTTTAGCTTGGAAATTCAAGGAGCATGTTTTCTTCTGGCCTGTTGGCAAATGTTCAGAAAACATCCTCTGTTTGATGGACTTGTAAATACACCACTGGGCAGGTAACAAATCTGCCAAATGCAAGCCTCTGACATGAGGGAAATGCCTAAAACTCTAGAGATTTTAAAGATCCAGCTCTAAAAAACAAACCGATCAATGGGCGAATTGACTTACCCAGTTTTATTTGATTATTAGGTGATTTTCCAGCATTTTGGTTTCCACTCTTAAATCTCTCTGTTTTGAAATGTTAAATGACCAGAAAGTTATAAAATGCCCCAATGCAATCAGGAACCATTTTAACATTTGATTTCTATTTCTTTTCCTTTCTCCTTCTGGAGTCCCTCGTCTACCCACTCTGTTCTACTGAACTCTCTCAAACACTTAGAACAGTGTTCTGCATACCATAAGCACTCAAATAAATACAACTGATTGCTTACAGCACAATCCCAAGCACTTAGTACAATGCTTGACACAAAATAACCACTCAATAAAAGCCACTGATAGACTGATTGATTGATACTTTTGCATGAAGACACCTCTTGTGAAAGCAGTTTTTTTTAATTCTAAAATGCTAAATCCTTAGATTAATTTGAGAGAATAAGCTATTTAGATATTTGGTGATGAGCTTTCATTTAGGAGCCCAATCCAGTTAATTAAAATTCCTTCTATGTTGGTATCATAAAGAAACCGGAGATAATTTAGGGGGCTTAACCAATGTTGGCAAAGATAAGCTAAATCCTAGGTTTCTCTCCCCCAAATCATCTCAAAAAATGTTACTACTTAAAGACTAAAAATAGTCTTACTATTCCCCATATGATCCTTATTCTTCTTAAAGCTCCCCCAATACTGCCTCCCCCATTATATTCTAGGCCATGAACATGTCTTCTGCCTGAGTATAAATAAAGATTGTGGCACTCAGAAGGCTCTCAGTTAAACACCATTAGGCTACATTAAGAGAGCGTATCGCTTACCCAAAGCTCCCTGGATCTAGTCCAAACCCAGCTGTTACCATGGGCATCCAAAGTGATCGATCAGTGGAATTTACCGAGCGCTTACTGTCTGCAGAGCACTGTTCTAAGCACTTGGGAGAATACAATACAACAGAGTTGATAGACATGTTCCCTGCCCACTATTCAGTACAAATCAGTCAACCAACCAGTTGTATTTATTGAGCACTTACTGTGTGCACAGCCCTGTTCTAAGCCTTTGGGAGAATACCATAAAACAGAGTTGGTAGACACATTCCCTGCCCTCAACGAACTTTCAGAACCAATTTTGAAACTGCAGAAAACTAGCTGTGAGAAGGAAAATGCTAAAATTCTTCTTTAATGAAGAAAGGCATTGCAAAGATACTCCTCTGAGTGAGTTGTCACCTTTTTGGGCTAGAGAAGAGATGGAACTATTCATACAGTTCAAATATTCATATTTTAGAATAAAATGTGTGAAATTTACTTCACTCCTGAAATTGAAGTGTAGGTCTTCCAAATAATCCAAAGCATTTTTTTAAAACGTTCTTTATCTTGCCTATTGTGTCTGCGGCCAAACCAATCCCCGCTTATTTTTAGATTATGAGCCGCTGGAGAGCCAAGGACAGTGACTATTTGTTACCTGTGTATTTTTTCCCAGAGCTTAATACAGTGCTTAGCTCACGGTAAGTGTTCAATACGTACTATTATTACTTTAACCACCAAGATAGCTAAACAAAACAAATTATTAAAAAGAAAAATACCTACAATACAAATGAAAAAAATTATAAATTAAACTGTAATTCACCTTTGGCCACCATAGGTTTAGCTGACCAAAAGTAGAAATCAACTTATGGATTCTACCATTTTTACTGAAAGTTAAGTTGTGGATTTAGACATTTATTTTCTTAACTAAGGGAAGACTGTAGGCTAAATTGGCAGGACCCTCAGGGATTCTGTGCTATTGGCTGCCATGGGGTAAGTGAGGATTTTTTTTTTAATGCATTTCGCAGTCTGTTGAAATCGATTATTTAAAAGTGTTTAAAATTGTACTGACCTCTATCTGAGCCCTCAAAAGGAGTTTGATCTTCTTGCTGGCATTTGTCTACTTTTTCTCTAATTGCTTCTCAAGACTCAATTTTACCTCTTACTGTATTTTTGCCCCAGAAGGATAGGAACATTTCAGGACCCAAGAAAAACATGTTTGGGGGGATTGTTGTGTTTCTGTTTTTAGATAGATCCTGACTTTCAGCGTGGCTTAGTGGAAAGAGCTTGGGCTTGGGAGTCAGAGGTCATGGGTTTGAATCCTGACTCTGCCACTTACCTGTGTGACCTCGGGCAAGTCACTTAACTTCTCTGTGCCTCAGTGACCTCATCTATAAAATGGGAATGAAGACTGTGAGCCCACGTGGGGCAACCCAATTAGCTTGTATTTACCCCGGTGCTTAGAACAGTGCTCTGCATATATAAGCGCTTAACAAATACCAAAATTATTATTATTCTTAAGGCAAAGAAGAATATTTGTGAACTCATTAAATGGGTGACAACACTTCTTGGAATCTAATATAAGGGGGGTTTTGAGTAATTCCAGTCAGTTGTTATTATACAAATTTGAGGAAGGACATGATATGTGAGTCAATTGATGTTTTAATTTTAACTTATGACTGCATTTTTGCTTTGACACTTTTTTACAAGAATTACATGAGGTGAAATATTTTTCTTTCAAAAATTGATCTTTTTTAATGGTCAAGTGAGGCAAGTACTACCAGATATCAATCTGGAATTAAAATGCAGAATCAAATTTCTACCCTCCAGTGAATAAATAAATTTGATCAAAGGAAATAATTTAGCATGGAAGGTAAAGATACATAGAGGTAAAGATGGTGTCAGTGACCTTTCTTTCATCCAAAATCCAAGCCAACATTTAGAACAGTGAGAAAAAAGTTACAGGGTGAGAAACTCAAAGTAATGAGAACTATCCCCTGCAAGTTGGCTTTGAATCATTTAATTTAGTCTGTTCATTGTAACCAGGTGAGTCTGTACGTTCTTTAAACTGAGAGATTCTCAAGACCCAGGACAAGGGCAGAATAATTGTGCCTATCTCCTTCCCAGTACTTAAGACGTGACTCACATGTAGCAAGCATTTAATAAATAAAAGAATCAATCAGTCATATTTATCGAGCACTTACCATATGCAGACCACTGTATTCAGTGCTTGGGTCAGGACAATATAACAAGAGGAAGAGATCAAGATGAGAGAGGGTACACTCAAGAGGAGGGCTTGGGAAGAGCATGATGCCAACGGGGAGCAGAGGGTGTTACACTTGATATGTAAGGTGAAGAGAGTTGATGGAGGCAGAGAGATCAGCAACTAGTCCAGTTGGAATATGACAAATGGTTAAACCAGTGTGGTGGCTATGTGGGTGGAGTGGAAGGAGCGGATCTGAGAAATGAGTTTCAGGAAATTAGGTTTTAGCATTCAATCGAATTGGAGAAAAGAATGACACGAAGAGTTGATTTACTGGGATTTGATGTTTAAAACAAAATTTTCATTGTTTCCCATTGCATTTAGATAAACTCTTGGTTCTTAAAATGAAGGAGAAAGACCTTGTTTTGGGAACACTTGCCACAAGGTTTTTTTCCTGTAATATTTGGGCATTATTCAGATATATTTTGAATCTTTTGGCTGACTAGATCCAAATCTCAAGATAACTAGAAATTGTTCTTGTCCCTAAAGCAATTCAGTCCTCAAAACTGTACCTAAGTCACTTAAGGTGTGGTTCTATAAATCACCATCAGCTATTGCAAAGGAAGGAAAAAATGCATGCACATTCCTTTATCTGTTTATTATAACAGACATCTTTTAGAGGACTGAAAACAGCAGATACAGCAGTACATTCTCTCATATATTGGGATTGATGTTCAGCAGATGATTAAGGGAAGGATTGACAGAAAGCAGCAATAAGGCCTAGTTTTCACTGAAGGTGATTCACTGCATTGATGTTTTATATCTAACTAGAATCAGAAGATACAAATAATTATTAAATTCAACTGTTCAGTCTAATGGAGCTAAATGTGTCTAAGCCAATTCAAGCATTAAAATAATAATAGTTAAAAAAACCCCTTTTTCTTAGGAAACTATTTAGGTTTGTAAGAATTTTCTTGCGATTAAAAATGAGTTTCTACCTGACTGATTTTTTTTATATATCAAATTTAAAACAGGCTCAGTTTCCAACAAACTAGACAAGGAGAGAGCTAATAGAAATTTCACAGCTTCAGATTTTTTGTGCTTGTGTAAGCCACAAATCATCCCCATTTAGCAGGTGAAAAACTAGATATGTGTGTAGTGTAATGATGACTTTTTTGTATTCATAATACATTAATCTTAAAACCATACTTGTTCATCTGCTCAATATTTTCTTAGAACTGCATTAAAGATATTTAAGCAACTGATGGTCTATACCTAGTAACAGTCACAAAATTTGAAAGAAAGTCAAAAAGCAAGAAGCTGTAAAGATTATGACAAGGGTGGTAAAGGAAAACACAAGTATAAAGTTAACAAGGATGATAACTGCAAATATACCTAGGACCCTCTCAAATCCTAAGAGAGTGTCACTGATTAACCATTCCAGAAGGATATTTGGGGAGATAATCGTATCATATTGTTAACTAACACAGAAATTACAGCAAAGTTGGATGGCAGGAACAGATATATGGAATGGCTGTGAGAATTGATCAGGTTGACACCCATCTCACCACCTACTGCTGAACTTTGGTCTAAGGGCAAAAAGGAAGGCAATTACTGTTCAAAAGTTTTCATGTAAATGACCTCATGATCCATCAGAAGCCGGTTAAATGAAATGGTCTATCACTCTGTGATCGTAATTTGGCAAATGGTGTCTTCCATTTTCATGAGAAGCAGCGTGGCGCAGTGGAAAGAGCACGGGCTTTGGAGTCAGGGCTCATGAGTTCGAATCCCAGCTCTGCCACTTGTCAGCTGTGTGACTGTGGGCGAGTCACTTCACTTCTCTGTGCCTCAGTTCCCTCATCTGTAAAATGGGGATTAAGACTGTGAGCCCCACGTGGGACAACCTGATTCCCCTGTGTCTACCCCAGCGCTTAGAACAGTGCTCTGCACACAGTAAGCACTTAAAAAATACCAACATTATTATTATTATTATTTCCAAATTTACACTGGTCTGTGTTCCTCCCAATTCAACTCTTCTTGTTGGACAGTTGATAGCATTTGTACTGAAGATGACATGACAGAAATGAGATGAAACCTTCCCAAGATGAGAATGTTGAAGAAATATTCGGTCCCCATGAATGTTGCAGTTATGATTTTGGAGGGCTGTGAATAGTGGTGGTGGAATCCACATTGGTAGGGGAAAGAGAGAGCATGTGAAGAGTTAGGATCTCTAAAAGCAAAACCTCAATTTAGAGCAATGCATTATATTTTGAACACTCTATATTTGACAATACATTTCATGCCTCATTTCCTACTAGTTGTGAGCTCTAGTAAACACTCAAAGCACAAATGCACATTTTTCATGTCAAAAATCCCTATAGTTCTCCCCCTCCATGCCTGATTGTCACCAGTTAAATAAAATCCTCAAAGAACCTAGACTGTCCACCCCATAATCTGTTGTGACACCAAACCTTAATCTGACTTCAAATTTCTATTGTTTTTCACTAAAAGATTATTTTAGAAATACTTTATGGCTCACATTCATTTTCTTTGCAAAGGATGAATTGCATAATCAGTGGGTATCTGACCAACATTGACTCTTCCATCCCAAATTTATGAATTTCATGTGGATTATTCATAGCCATCCACCAGTTAATTCAATGTAATTATTTTTCTCTGGTCTAGGCAGAATTTACCCTTGCCTGAAATGAGCTTATCTCGTAAGAAGATATTAAAAGAAGGACAATCAATGTTGGTGCAGTGAGTTTCACTGGAGTCTGTGCATCCACCACCACGGCCAGAGTTATAGTGCCGTCAAACTCCTCCATTAGAACGGAGACCCCATTTTTCAAGCGCCTGCAACTGCTACTTGCAAAAATAAAAGGGAGCACTGGCTGACTTGGGGAACCAGCGATTGTATAACAAATGGAAAAATTGAGCTACCCAGGTTAGCAGTTTATCTTGTAGTGTTTACTTCATAGAACCAGTGGAGAATGTTATCTGCAGAAGTCATCTAATCCAGCCCTCTACCACTAAACCTAAACTATCCAAGAGAGAGAGGGAGGTGATTTTGAAAAACTTAGTCTTAAAGAGCCATAGGGACAGGGATGCCGCTCTCTCCTTTAGTAGTCTGTTCCAGCGGCAATGATTTTTATTGCTAGGAAGTGTCATCCATCAATCAGTTAATCATAGTATTTAGTGAGTACCTATTGTGTGCAGAGCACAGTACTGAGCCCTTAGAGACTATAAAAAAAATATAAGTCCATAGGAGTAATAGCAATAGTAGCAGATAATACTAATAATGATGGTATTTGTTAAGTGCTTACTATGTGCCAAGCATTGTTCTAAGCAGTGAGGTAGATACTAGGTAATTAGGTTGTCCCACGTGGGCCTCACAGTCTTAATCCCCACTTTACAGGTGAGGAAACTGAGGCACAGAGAAGTTAAGTGACTTGCCCAAAGTCACACAGCTAATCAGTTGTGGAGCTGGGATTAGACCTCTGACTTTCAAGCCCGGGCTCATGCCACTAGGCCACGCTGCTTCTCTAAGCAGATGGCAAGTTTTTTGACGGGAGGGATTGTATCTACAACTCTAGTGTACTGTACTCTCCCAAAGCACTTAATAGAGTGCTCTGTCACAGTAAATGCTTAAAAAAAATACACTGATTGATTGATTATTAATAGTATCTGTGAGCACCCATTTGGAATGGTGCATTGTTCTAAGGAGTTGGGAGGTAAAAACTAAAGGAGTGATCCAGGAGCTTACAGTCTAAAGGGGGAGACATACATTAAAATATTTACAAGTAGAGTAGTAAAAATAAATATCCCAAGTGAGTACACATCCATACATGAGTACTACAGGAGTCACATCATAACCAAGCATCTTAAATATAGTGAACTGAAAGGGAACAGGTGTGGGCAGATGGCAGGACACATCTCTTAAAGATATAGTGATTCACAGCCTCAAACAGCACAAAATAGCAGAGGACCACTGGAAGCCAACCTTAGTGGTCAGACCAGCCTAGGATGTAGCCATCAGGAGAGCTCTTGGATGTTTAAGCGAAGACTTTGCGCAAACTGGTATAGGGTCTGGAAAATAATAGCAGTCCTAGCAAGTCTTAAATCCAATTCTACAGCAAGAAACGGTATATATATGATCACAATGTGAAATGGATTGTCAGTCAGCATAGGTCTTCCCAGACATTCCCCCGAACATGGCTAGGATCTCACTGTTCGAATTGTAATCTTCGAATACTAAGGACAGCTAGATATAAACACTTTTAGCAATAGAGCTTTCATAGTACACAAACACACAAAGATATTCGAAATCATTTTTAAGACTTTTAAAGCAGGAAGCATAGAGCCTACTCCCTTGGTACAGCTCCAACTTAAGCAGTGCTTTGCACTTTGGGCTAAGTCAGAGGCTGGTATGCTTTGAGAGTCTACTCTGTGTTGTCCTAAACTGGAAAACACAGAAAGTTACAGAGGAAGAGCAAGTTTTTTTGTTGTTGCTGTTGGGGTTTTTTTAACGGTATTTTTTAAGTGCTTACTATGTGCCAGGCAGCAGACTAAGCAGTGGGGTAGGTACAAGCTAATCAGGAGGGATGCAATCCATGTCCCACGTGAGGTTCATAGTCTTATTCCCCATTTTACATATGAGGGAACTGAGGCACAGAGAAGTGAAGTGACTTGCTCAAAGTCACACAGCAGACAAATGGCAGAGTCAAAATTAGAACTCAGGTCCTTGAACTCTGAGGCCCGGGCTCCTTCTACCAAGCCCCACTGCTTCTCTAGTTCCGGTTCATTTATTCAACAATATTTACTGACTCCTTTATGAAGAACACTATTCCTGATGCTTGGGAAAGCAATCTAGAAATATAAGGCATAGTTCTCAAGGGGCATCCAAATAACTGGGGAAGATAGCCACCATAAATTATTTTACAAACTGTGGGAGAAAGAGAATAACTATAGAAACAACTGGTAGCAATAAGTGTATGGAAAAATGAAGAAGAGGAATAAATAAATAAATGGAATACACACGCTCACATACACATTTTATGCTATGGGTAGCTACTCATCTTCATCATCAGCAATGGTACTTACTGAGTGCTTACTATGTAGCATGTGCTTGAAAATGTACAGTATAGTGGAGTTCGCATTATTTTCCCTGACCTCAGTGAGCTTACTCCAGTTCTCAGAGATAGAAATTCATTTCCTGGAGGAGGTGACTCTTCAGAAAGATGTCGTAGATTAGAGGACTCTGGTCTAGGGGATTTGAAGGGAGAGGGAATTCCAGGAAGGAGGACGCTGTGAGCAATCTGTTCATCCTCAGTACTTGTGCATGTCTATCTTCCCCCACTAGAGTATAAGCTTCTTGTGGCTAGTAAAAGCATCTTGTGTGTTTACTGTGCTTTCACCATCTCTTTCCAGGTGCTTAGTACAGTGCTCTGTACAAAGTAAGTGCTCAATAATTACGATTGAATGAACAAATGAATCTCCTAGGACAGAAAATTGTATTTAGAACACACTCAATAAACACCATTTCTCTTACTACTATTTAAAATACAGAAGTGGTTTACCATTGCTTCCTTCTGCACCGTAAACTCGAGTTTCTGCCCTCGACTCTCTCCCAGTGTTGCTGCTGCCCAGCAAGGGTGAATTTTGACTTGTAACAGATTGCCTTCCACTCGCTAGTCACTGCCCAAGCTAGAAATGGAATGGATATGCCTCTGCTCTGACTCTCCCTCCAGTAGTCAAGACTGGTGGAGTACTGAAAACCCTCCAGGCGTGACCCTGAAAGGGGTGTGTGACCTTAGGCAAATCAATTCTCTGTGCCCCAGTTCTCTCATCTGCAAAATGGGGATTCAATACCCGTTCTCCCTCCTACTTAGACTGTGAGCTCCATGTGGTTCCTGACTGTTTGGTCTTTACCCCAGAGCTTAGTAAAGTTCTTGGCCCATAGTAAGCCACTTAACAGATATCCCAATTATTATTCTTATTACAGAAGCCAAGGCTGACTGATACCATGGATAATCGAGGAAGAATATTTAAAATAATAAATAAATCAGCAAATCCTTGGAACCCGTAGGAGAGACTGAAAATTAGGATCAATCTATCAACTATATTTACTGAGCGCTTCGTACTTGGGAGAGTATAATGTAACAGAGTTGGTAGACACATTCCCTGCCCACAATGATTTTACAGTCTAAAGGGGAGACAGACATTGATATAAATAAGATCCTTTAGCATTAGGTGAGATCGCCGATCCAGATTCTACAGCAAAATCACTGTGGTTTAAGTGCAGTGGAAGTGGTCTCTAAGTTTAAGGGAGTTACATTTCGTATCAGGCCTACGGCAAAAATAAATTCATCGTTTGCCAATAGATGACAGAGATCCAAATCTTGGTGTGTGACATTTGCGTTGTCTCATCTCCACATTTATTCAGCCATCTGGTCAATTAACCCATCAGTGGTATTTACTGAATGCTTACTTTGTGCAGAGCACAGTGCTAAGCACTTGGGAAATTGCAATGCAACAGAATTGAAAGTTTCATTTTGTTTTCTGTTATTAAAAATGTCTTTGCAGGCAGCCAATGACATTAATTAGCCCTCTTCAAGACCTCTGCATATGCTTTTTCCTATGATTAGGAATTACGAGTTATTAATTTTTAAAAGATGAGTGAGGGGAGCATGGACGGCTGATAGCAGGGCTCCAAAAAGATGGTTTAAAACTAAGTATCCTCATCATCCTCCTGAACCCAGAGTTTGGTTTTACCATGCAACTTCTTCAGAAATAATTAAATGGAAATATTAGCACTGTAAATTTATAAAATCTAGCTCTTTCCCTATACATGATCAGAAGCTTTGCAAATATTTTCAACTGTTTCCTCTTGGCATTTTCACTCCCAAAAATCTTCTCAGAAAAGAATAAAAAAAAATAAATTAATCCCAGCTGCCTAACATTCAAAAAAATCCATGTCATTAGAAAGATATGATCTTGGAATTTAGTCTGAAAGAAGGACTGAAAAAGGCAGAAATTTATGCAAAATATTCTTTATAAAGATATGCTATTAGTGGGTTATGAAAAGCTTTACTTAAAGAATGTTGTTGATTTTTTTTTTTTTTTACTTAGAATGCAAGCTGGGATAAAGCACTAGCTAAGCAGAAAAGGACCTCGTGGAGCCAGATATTTGAATAAAGTGTCTGCTGCAGAAAGGTAATACAAATGATATACAGTTGCTTTGTAGTCATCGGCTCTTTAATTGAGCAGACTGATGTGCTACTCACATAATGGATCTGAGGAGCAGAGCGAGTAGAAGCACTGTTATTTTTCCCCTCAAAGCCATGCATTTGAAGTGTAGGTGAACGCAAACCATTTAGGAAATAATTGGCCTGACCCAGCATTAGAGTGGCCATTTTGGCAGCAGTAAGAGAGGTGTTTCTCAGGTGACAGAAGACAGTGAGGCAAATATATGTAATGTAAGATTCCCCCAGTTTTAAAACTGTCAGCAGAGAAAAGAAAGGACCATTGCTAACCCAATCTCCCTCCCTTTTATTGCTAATAATAATAATAATAATAATAATAGTATTTGTTAAGTGCTTACTATGAGCCAAGCACTTTAGTAAGCTCTGGGAAAGATGCAAGATAATCAGGAAGGACACGGTCCCTGACCTACGGAGACAGTCTAAGGAGGAGGGAGAAGAGGTATCGAATCCCAGTTTTACAGATGAGGAAAGTGAGGCATGGAGAAGTTAAGGGACTTGCCCATGCTCACCCAGCAGGCATTAGAACCCAGGATTAGAACCCAAGTCCTGTGACCCAGACCTGTGCTCTTTCTACTAAGCCATGCTATTTCTAAACTCCATGGAATCATCTGATAGTTTGCACATAACAAATACTCCTTACAAATAATTACTGATGAATACTACCAATAAAAAAAGGTCTCGAGCTAGCAGCAGAACTGTGTTTTGGAGTGGGCAAAGTTGGCAAATGATCATTCTGAGCTGCCAGTTTCTAAGGGTCATGGTGAGGAGGCCAGTTGTCTAGCTTGCAAAGTTTGGTTTTCAGCTGGCCTGTCCCCTGCCAGATGCTTTTATGTCCACTGTTGAACTTTCAACAACCAGCCTCTCTCCACCACAGTTTCTATCCCTAAATTACATAGCTAGGACTCCGCACTAGACTTCACACTGACATGGGAAGGAAATGCAAAGGCTCTGGAATGAGTTGGAGGTTTTTTATTTTGTTTTGTTTGATTGTATTTGTTATGCGCTTACTTTGTGCCAGGCCCTGTTCTCTGTGCCTCAGTGACCTCATCTGTAGAATGGGGATTAAGATTGTGAGCTCCAAGTGGGACAATCCGATTACCTTGTAACTACGCCAGAAGTTAGAACAGTGCTTGGCATGTAGTAAGTGTTTAACAAATATCATAACAATAATAATAATGATAATAAGCACTGGGGTAGGTATAAGACAATCAAGTTGGACACTGTCCATATCCCACATGGGGCTACCAGTCTTAATCCCCATTTTACAGATGAGGTAACTGAGGCACAGAGGAAGTGAAGTGACTTGCCCAAGGTCACACAGCAGACAAGAGGTGGAGCTGAGATTAGAACCCAGGTCCTTCTGACTCCCAGGTCCGTGTTCTATCCACTGGGTCACCTTGCTTCTCTGACTCAGAGAAGCCCTGGAGAAAAACTCTAGGATCACCCAAAACCCACATATGGCCATGCAAAGTGGCTATACAATCACCAGCCTATCCACCAGACAAACCACCAGGCTGAATGGGTGGGCTAGGAGCAAGATGAGACCACAGCTTGATCTCAGCTGACACCAGGACTAAGTGGAGGTGCTAATTTCCCAGCAGATGTTAGAAGAGCTCCACTGGAATCTGGGACTAGGGTGAAGAGAAGATACTTCAACAACCATAGTCAGTCCTCACGGAGCTGAGCATTCACTGAAGGGGCGGGGCATTGGCAGGAAGCTCTGCTGCCCTTATCTGTCTGGCTGATAGACCACAACCCATTGTCAACAATTCTGCTACTGGAAGAGCTGCCCCAAATACCTACCAGCTTCCCCACATATTATTTCCCTTTCCATAAAGCTTGGCCTGAATGCTGCCATTTTGTCCCCTGGGTCCCAAAGTAGGGGTGGGAGCTGAATTAGAATGGTGGCTGGCTGAAACAGGAGCATAAAGACTCTCCAAAATGACCTATACCCACCTGTCATGCTAAATAGAATTAGAAGTGATCACTGGAGAATGCTCTGTGTATTGTGGGAGCTTACTAAATGTTTATTGAATGAATGGATAGATGGATGGATGAATGAATGAATGACTATATGAGCACCAAGAGTTAACATAATTAATGGAATATTAGAAGCCTTCTAATTTGCACCAAGTGTTTTGCTGCCTTGGGAAAGCTGACTTATGGAGCATGTATTTCTGACTATTGTAAAATTTAAAGTGCTCGCTCCCTCATAGGAATGCACATTTGTTGAACAGCAGTCCTGGAGATAAGACATCACGTCTTTGGGATTCTCTTCACTGGAGAGCTGGGTCACAGTCAGGTTTTAAAATTATTTTAATGACAGCTCATCCTGGGATTCCTATTTCTTTCAAAGCCATGGCAATAAAATCTTTCCTTCTAACATGTTTAAAGTTTATTAAATAAGTACCTTGAAGAATTCCTGATTTGAACTGGGCTTGTCACATTAATCTAATTGTAGTGTCTGTGTGCATCAGGCACAGGATAGCCTTCTCAGGATTATTTTAAGAATTAATTATTTAAGTTTCTTCCACTTAATAATCACCATATATTATTATATTACATTTCTTCTTTTCTGATTTTGCTACGGCAATCCAATTACCACTCTGGGTATCTTCATGCATAACCTTCAAAGTGTTTCTATCAAACCAGTGAAGGAAGGGCCGCATCGAGATTTCTATAGGTAATGATACTTTCAGGCCCATATTACTAATAAATCCTGACACGATGCTAGTTTAGAAGAAGCCAACCTGTCAAAGTCTTAATCAGAAAAACTAATCCTGGAATCTTTTTCATTGTACTGAAAAAAAATCATTGTTTATGACTTCATGGAATAGAACTGGTTAATGTTTTAGATGAAAGGGACAGGAGTTCTTCTAAATGTTCAGGTAGAGAAAATGTCTAAAATGGAAAAATTTGTTGCGGGTTTTAGCTTTTCTTATGCATCAACTCCAGACATTCATCACTGTAGCAAGACTCTCAAGATGAAATGCAAAGACTCTTACCTGGAGAGTGGGTATTTGTGAGTGTGGGCAGTTGTTTTCAATTTCTTTCAAAGGTGCACATTTATCTGAGAGGGGATTACTCAAGTTGGTTTTTTTCCTTCACTATTGGTATTACAAGGGTAGATCCTCAGGAACCAAGATTCTTGTCTCCATAGTTGCTAATCAGATAGGATACAATTTTCACGGTTATTCTAACTAGTCTAAACATGCTGGAAAATGTGCTTTCTGACAGTTGTTCTCACTTCTAGTACACATGGCTCTCAGGTATTTTACATGTGTTCTGCATCATTTTTCTTATTAATAATATTGATGTTGATGATAATAATAATAGTATTTGTTGAGGATTTTTTGCCAAGCATCACATTGAGTGCTCGAGTAAATACAAAATAATAAGGCTTGACACAGTCTCTGTCCTAGATGGGGCTCCCAGTCCTCGAAGAAGGGAATAAGATTTAATCCCTATTTTGCAAATAAGGAAAATAAAACAGAGAACTAGGTGGGACAAAGCTACAATCCTACCAGATTTAACAGGCCAGAGAGAGTTGTGGTAAAGAATAATAATAATAATAATTGTGGTATTTGCTAAGCATTTAAGTATATGTGAAGCACTCTACTAAGAGTGCTTGAGAGCATACAACAGAGTTAGTAGACATGATCCCTTCCCTCAAGGATCTTAAAAGCCCTAGTGACTGGGTGAGCAGGTGGTGCTCTTCTTTCCAGCCTCACAGAAACCTATCTTCACACAAGGTCACCTCTATCTTCCCAGGTCTCCTCCACTCTCAAATTAGTCCATTCTTCTCTATCCCTCAACTTCATCTTTCCAGTGGCACCTTAATTCCATTTCACCTCATGGGTAGTCACATGGTAGGATTCTCCAGATCTTCTCCCACTCCCTCCCATCCTTCTTTAATTAGTGAAGATCTTTTCCATGTTCTCCTGCAGTTTGGGAAGCCAGCAGATCAGAGTTGACATTAGACAGAGGTGAAACAGAGTACAAAAGTGGTTGCCCTTGATGACCAGGATACAACTTTCCAGGGAAAAGAGAATTATTTTTTCTCTAGGAAGTGATTTTTTGCAGGACTGCCAATTGCCTAGTAATCAACTGCCAGCTCTAGATATAAACCACCAATTTGGTTTCAAAACAACAACAAAAAAAATCCCAAAAAACAAACAAACAACAACAACAACAAAAATCCCAGCCAGGTAGAGCACTAGATGATTTAGAGAATTGGCAGTGGAATTTAGATCCCACCATCTATCTGAATCCAACCTTCCATAGGTTAATAGCTATTGCAGTGGGTGTATGTTGACGTGGGTGAGACAAGTACTTGATTTCTGTCCAAGTTCCCCTTTGGATAATGGATCAGTGTGACTGCGGCTGGGAAGACGATACTAAATTTCCCTTAAAATTTATTTTTTCCAACATTATTTTTAATGTTAAACACCCCCAAAACACATTTTTCATGTTTATTGCTAGTGCATAAAATTACAATGCTGTTAACATTTTGAGCAGCATACCAGGATCATGATCCATAATTTAAAAGGTGACTTTAGTGTTGCAATAAATTTCACAAGACACTGAAAACTCTGTGGAAAATATACAAATTAGGGTTTGGCCATTTAGTAAATATTTCTGAGGATGTGGTTAATTACTGTATTTATCCGATTAAAGAAAACTCCAGTAGCACTGGAATATAATGTTCTCAAGAGTGGATTGGTGGTGCTGGATATAATGAGACACTGAATTTGTAAACTATCCTTTAAGATGACTGCAGTGACATTTAGTAGAGGCAGTGAAAGTGATGGAATCAGAGTATGAAGCAGATGCCTTCATAGAGATTTTCCTATTAAAAAATGGGGCGGCATAGAGTCTCTCACATGGAAAGGGCTGAGAGAAGAGTGAGACTATTAGTTCATACTGGCTGAGTTTCACAGTTTGAAATTAATTTTTTTTTGTCTATTTTAGCCCTCCTGATGCCTTGACCAATTGCTACTATGTCACTGAGGGTTTCTTTTTAATTTTCAAGGCAGGTAGGTGGTGCCTGAAATGAATCAAAGTCTCTTTCTATGGCTAGATCTGGATGGCTTCTCCCTTCAACTTCGAGGATGCAGCAGGTTTAATCCAAAAGAATTGGGATGTCTATGGGCTAAGCATGAATGTGCAAAGTGTTTCAGAAAGTAAATAAACCAACCAAGAAATGCTTTCCAGGGGAGCGTTTTAATTGGAGGTTGGATTGAAATGCATAGTACATGGACATTATTGTCATAACTCTTTGAACTGATCTAAAAGATCAGAAATATATACTGTAGTTTCTGGTTCCCTCTCCGTATTCTGTCACAGAATAACTCCCAAAGCTCATTGCTGGTTTACAAAGTAGCATGCCCTACCCATTAATGGACTAAAAGAAATCAGGCCTTGGACTGTATCTGCTAGATTGTAAACTCTTTTCTGGCAGGGACTCTCTGATTTACTTTCCGGTACTCTTTTCAGCACCGAGTACAGTGCTCTGCACACAGCTGGTGTTCAATAAAATACTACCGGATGAATGAAGTGGCTGAAATGAATGAATGGATTTGGAAATAGGGCTTTGAGTTCCAGCTACCAATGAAAGCATCCTGCCTCTGGATATGCTCCATAACAAAATGACTAGGGAAAACTTTGGATTAGAGTAGACTCTTTGAACCTATGTGCCAAGCTTTGGAGAACGTTATATACTCTAGGCTTATAATCACGACGTAACCATTGCATCAAAAAGTGTCCCCCAAACCAATGACTTGGCTCAAAATTAGACTCTTAGAGAAAAAAGACACAGCGAGAAATATGGCAGCAATATTACATCAGCCCCATTTAAATTAAAAAAAACTCCAAGATCAATCTCTAAATAAATAGCGAATGGTCATTTTTCTAAATACAGTTTCCTGGCTAGTTTCTGAGGCATTGGGCATGGCTGGAAAAAGTCACCACGACTGGTTCAGTGAAAAGGACCAAATGAAAAAGGCAACTACTAGCAAACTGGCTCTGTAACAACAATACTTTCCAGCACCTCAAGATCCTGACAAAAGAGTGACTTATAGAAACCAACGTCATGAAGCCATGGTATGCAATTCAAGGGGAGACATGCTTGGCAAGTAGTAGGGAAGCAAAGAGGAAGAGATCCAACGTTACACACGTTGCCACCTAACGAGAGATTTGATGAGGTTTAAAATCTTAACCAAGATTTTAAAAGGTATCTGTGTGCTATCACAGCACCTTCAGAAAATTAAGACCAATCAATCAGTGGTATTTAAGCTCTGTACCAAGTACTTGGAGGAGTACAATGCAATAATTGTGGCCTCAATGCTGACAGGGAGAGAATCCCAAGGAGATGGCAATAACACGACTCCCGAACACATCTACTATTGCTGATGGGACCCGACCAGTAAGAAATCCTACCACAAGCACTAACATGGCACATTTTTATGGAATTTGTTAAATGCTTACTATGTGCCGGGTAGTGTTCTATGCCCTGGGGTAGATGCAAAGTAATCAGGTTGGACCCAGTCCATGTTCCACATGGGTCTCACAGTCTTCATCCCTATTTTACAGATTAAGTAATTGAGGCACAGAGGAGTGAAGTGATTTGGCCAAGATCACATAGCAGACAAATGGCAGAGCCAGGATTAGACCCCAGGCCTGTGCTCTATCCACTAGGCCTCGGTGCTTCTCGATACTTGTCTATATTACTTTGGCAGTAATCTCTGCAGTCACAAGCATGGAGGAGGGAACTGCTTAAAACACCTACATGAGTTTGAGGAAATGACACAGGATTCCAAAGATACTGTCATCATTGTCATCTGCAGGAAGAGAGGAGAAAATTCAGTGTGTTCTCTAGTGAAGCATCTCGTTACTTCTCATTACTGACAAAATCCTAGGCAGATGGGGGGGGGGGGGTCTGTGTGTGTGTGTGTGTGTGCGTGCGCGCATACGTGTGAGCGTGCAGAACATTGTCCTAAACACTAAGAAGTTACAGAAGAAGAATTTATACTGATCCCTGCTCTCAAGGAGTTTCCAATTCAGTGGAGAAAGACACAATTAACATAGAAACACAAACAAATGTCTCATTTAAAATACGACAGGCATAACACGCTGTCAGAAAAATGTATGCAAAATGACATACAAGAACACATCAGAAAACATAGTATCATTTTGTTCAGATATACATATGCATGTGTGAATGCTGGGGTTATTGGAGTGATATAGCTATAAAAGTCTCTGCTCTTTCGTGAGCACATTTTCAAATGAAAAGTTTTATTTGGAAAATCTGGGGTGGAGTTTTTTGAAAAGCACTGGGACATCACTCACCAGTTCCAGTGGTCAACAAGTGATACAATCTCTGTCCTGTAGTGAATGAGGTATTTTTGCAAAGATTAGCTTCAAAAAGGGAAGCATTTTCTTATAGTTGCTATACCAAAAATCCATTTTGTCTGATGAAGACACCTCCTCCCCAGATCTGTTTCCTTCTTTAAAGCAAGCCAGAAAATCTGAGGAGAAAACACAGCCCTATTATCCAAGGCTGAAATCTTCCTAGCATCTACACCCTGTCTCTTTGAAATAACATTAAGTTTAGAACTATCTTTGCGTGCAATGCTTGAATGTGTATTTCAAGACTAACTTGGAGTTTGGGGCTTATCTTCACAGTCCTCCTTCATCTGCTCTAGGATCAGAGCCAACACCATGGGTGTTCTTGGCAGTTGTATCTGTTCAGAACTTCATAGTAAGGGTGCTATAATAATACATTTGTGGGGATCGAGTCTCTGGAGTGAAGACAGAAAATTACAATTTGAAAGTATTCATTTCCCTTCCTTGAGTCAATTAAAAATACATTTGGGAAAATGTTCTGTGATCTAAAGAAGTACAAATGATCCTCTTTTTCTGCCCCCACAAGGAAAACCCGTTAATTTGGTAGCCTTAATTTCTACTTAAAACTGCCCCTCTGACCACAGCCGATTATAAACCTCTTTGCTCTTATCCCTCTAGTGACTAGGTATGGAAGAGTGATGGGAAGTTTTCTCTCTCGCAGTGTTCCTCGTGGGTGGTTGATGATATCCTGGTGTTCTTTAATCAGTCATCCATCATGATGAGAAACATTTTTTCCTTTCCATAAACACTTCTCTGATATGTAAATTATTTGAAGAAGTTACACATGGTAGCCATTTCACCCCAAAAGATCATGAAACAAATTTTCCTTTAGATGCTGGAAATTCTGGAAAGGAACCAATGGTCAAAACCTGATTTCCAAAGTGAAGAGGGATGGAGGTGAATCACTGTGACTTACTGGGTTCTTGAAACTTGAAGATGGGCCCACACAAAACTCTTCTGCAAGTTTAAAAATGGAACAGAATTATTGACTCTCGACAAGTGGCAATACCTAGAGTCAGGAGCTGAGACACGGGAAATTGCCTAGGGAATAAATAACAATGAGCATACTTCATACTCCACTCAGTATTGTTTCTGGCCTCTCAACCTTCCCCCTCCCTCCCCTCCTGTTTTTTCCTTCGACATGCCAGTGGTCAAAGTGAATAATTATATTTTTGTTTAAAGGGAGCCCTTGAAAGTCATTCTGAGACTAGGTCCAGAAATCTAATCTTTGTTTGATTCTATGTTTAGTGGGGATTCAAATCCCAACTTAATTTAATCTTTTGACTTATCCTGCAGGTACTACCTGATTATATTCCAGTGCCACTAGTAATAAGATTGTGTGGAAAGAAGCTTGCCATTAGCACTTTGAGAAACCAAAGCTTAACAAAAATCATTATTGGCATTGTTCAATATAATCATAACATTGTCCTGCCATTTGAAAAATGACACTGCTGTCAGGGAGATTTTATCCATGGTGGTGGTGGGGGGTGGTGATTGCTTATGTTGAATCAACCATACTCCCTCATCCTACATCTCATACCCAGCAGCAAACATTTTGAGTTGGCTGGTAGGGAATATTTGAGATCTCAACAAGAGTAGACATCATATTCCCTCATCCATCTTGTAAGTTGTCTTTGTGTATGACACTCAGATTGTCTTAGTAAGTTTCAGGGGAGTTTTTTCCACATTCTTGCAGAAAAACAGGGGAAAAAGAAAAAAACAAAGAAAACAAAGAATAACACCTACATGCACACACACACGTTTATGTGTGTGTATACATATCCAATTATTCTCTAACTACTCTAATGACTAGAGCTAGGAAACTCAATACTGTATAAATGAATGGCCTGTCTCAGAGCATAGTTAGATTTTGTGTTTTACCAAATCATAAAACAGGATAATGGCTACCATCCAGGTGGGCTCTTACAGTGAATCACAGATTGGTTGAGCTCCGCCCAAGTATCCTATTGTCCAGACCCTTATCCTTGCCTTTACTCTTCCACCCTAGAATGTGTCAGTATCTAGAAAAGCAACATGGCCTAGTGAAGAGAGCATGGGCTTTGGAGTCAGAAAGACCTGGGTTCTAATCCTAGTTCCACCACTTGTCTGCTGTGTGACCTTGAGCAAGTTACTTAACTTCTCTATGCCTCAGTTTTCCCATCTGTAAAATGGGGATTAAGACTGTGAGTCCCATGTGGGATATGGTCCGTGTCCAACCTGATTATCTTGTATCTTCCCCAGGGCTTAAAACAGTGCCCAGCACATAGTGAGTGCTTAACAAATATTATTATTATTATCATTATTATCTAAAGGATTGTGGGAACTGCAGTCTCCTCAAAGGAAAGGATTACCAGAGTAGACTTCCTACTCATTCAGTCCTCTTTGAATGCAGTTCTGTCTCCCAAAGGGATCTAAATATTCATACAATCAAACTCCAGCAGCAAACATTTTCCTTGTTTGGCTATTTTAAAACATTTATAGGTGAGGCATAAAATTTTTGGATATCATTTGAGACCCAGCCCCCTCCACTGGAAAGAATGGACTGGATCTCTCACGGCCACAAGACAAGCAACAAGGAGGTGACTTTTAATATTGGGAAACATTGAGCAGGTAAGAAATACTGAAAAATTGAGGTCTTAGACACCCATTTGTTCTGGAGAGGTTCAGTGAACTGTTTTCAGGAAGTGTGGCCAGAAAAGCAGTGTGGCCTAGTAGAAAGAACAAGTCTTTGAATTCAGAGGACCTGGTTTCTAATCCCAACTCAGCCACTTGCCTGTTGTATGACCTTGCTAAAGTCACAACTTCTCTGCTTCAGCTTCCTCATCTGTAAAACGGGATGTCAATATTTGTTCTCCCTCCTTCTTAAACTGTGGGACAGGGACTGTGTCTGATAGAATTACCCCAGAAGCTACCTCAGAGTTTACTCAATACAGTGCTTGGCACATAATAAATGCTCAGCACAATTATTATTATTGTGTTGTTGTTATGGATTTGGGCAGGTTTTGAGTAACGACCTTTGTGTGTGCAGGTGTATGGGTTCCCCTCCCACCACTACATTTTAAAAGTGACTTGTATAAACAAGTTTGGCTTGCTACTTCAAACCAAACGAAGATTCTACTACAGTAGAAGGTAAAATCCCTTCCCCCAAGCAAATCTCACGACTGTCCCTCATTTTTGACTCTCCCAACTCCGTCTCGGGAGACACACGACCTCTAAGTCATAGCAGTAGGAGATGGACAGAACACAAACCGTCCTTTTGGCTCCCTGACTCTGTTCAGGGCTGTGGCTGCTGCTGCTTCTGCTGCTGCTGCTGAGGATGAGGATGATGATGATGATTCCAGGGACTGCTTTGTGAGCAGAGTGCACTTTTCCTGCTGGGTAACCTTGGGCAACTCAACATCCCTGTAACTCAGTTTCCTAATACATAAAATGAGCATTAAATACCTGTTCATCCTCCCCTTTAGACTGTGACAGATCTGATTATATCCACCCCAGTGCTTGGCACATAGTAGGTGCTTAACAAACATCACAGTTACTGTTGTTTGAACCACAAACTCCCAAGAGGGCAGCAGTAGTACTTCCAACCAGGAGGCTAGTACAGATTCAGAAGGGCCTGGGTTTTAATTCCGGCTTTGCCACTGGTCTGCTGTGTAACCTTGGACAAGTGGTTTCACTTCTCTGGGCCTCAGATACCTCATCTGTAAAATGCAAGCCCCATGTGGGTCAGGGACTGTGTCCAACTGATTTGCTTATATCAACCTCAGTGCTGAGTATGGTGCCTGACACAAAGTAAGCCCTTAAATACCATAATTATTATTATTTATTTTAATGCCTGTGTCCCCCTCTAGATGCGATGCTCCTTGTAGACAAGATCGTGTCTACCAACTCTACTGTATTGTATCAATCAATCAGTGATATCTATTGAGCCTTTACTATTTGCAGAATGCTGTACTAAACACTTAGGAACTTATGGTATAACAGATTTGGTAGCCATTTTCCCTGCCATGAGGTGCTTATTGTGCTCTCTCAAGCACCCAGTACAGTGTTCGGCATACAGTAAGGACTTCAATAAATACCACTGATTGATTGATTGATTAATCTGGAGAGTATGAAAGAGAGAGAAAGCTCATTCTGTCCACTCTCAAAAAATAACACCCCAAAGGTCAGATTTAATTCAAATGTGTAGGAGAGGCTAAGAGAACCTATGGATGAGCAAAAGTCCTCCTCCTTCGGTGGACATGAACAGATTATCTTTAGCTGTGCTGATGCATTTGCTGTTTGCAGTTCCTGGAATTGTTTTCCATTCTGCCTCTTTGCCGTCCTGATCTTCCCAAAGTCTCTTCTTGAAAGAGCCAAGCCCTTCCCTGTTTCCACAGAGCAGACTGGTCTTTCCATTGCTGTTGGTTCCCATCCCAGCATTCTTTAACCGAACGGCACCGTCAGAGGTTATAAGAGGTTGCCCAAAACAGAACTCCTTATCTCCCCATCCAACCCCCCAGCCCTGACTTTCCCATCACCGTAGACAGCACCACCATCCTTCCTGTCTCACAAGCCATAACCTTGGCGTTAACCTTGACTCCTCTCTCTCATTCAACCCACATATTAATCTATCACTAAATCCTGTCGGTTCAACCTTCACAGCATTGCTAAAATCTGGTCCTTTCCTCTTCGTCCCAACTGCTACCATGTTGATCCAATAATTTATCCTGTCCTGCCTTGATTATTGTATCGGCCTCCTTGCTGATCTCCCTGCCTCCAGTCCACACTTCACTCTGCTGACCGGATCATTTTTCTACAAGAACGTTCAATCCATTTTCCCCCACTCTCCAAGAACCTCCATTGGTTGTCCATCTACCTTTGCATCAAACAGGAACTCCTTATCATCATCTTTAATGCCCTCAGTCACCTTGCCCCTTCCTACTTCACTTCGATACTCTGCTACTACAAACCAGCTCACACACTTCGCCCTTCTAATGCCAACCTACTCACTGTACCTCAGGTTCATCTATCTTCCCACCAACCTCTCGCCCACATCACACCTCTGGACTGAAATGCCCTCCCTCTTCAAATCGGACAAGCAAATTACTCTCCCCACCTTCAAAGCCTTATTGAAAGCACATTTCCTCCAAGAGGTCTTCCCTAAGTCCTCTTTTCCTTTTCTTCAACTCCCTTCTGCATCCACAACCCAACAGCACTTACGTACATATCTGCAATTTATTTATTTATTTATATTGATGTCTGTTTCCCTCTGCAGACTGTAAGCTCGTTGTGGGTAGGGAATGTGTCTGTTATATAGTTGTGTCGTAGTCTCCCAAACGCTTAGTACAGTGTTCTGCACACAGTAAGTGCTCAATAATTACAACTGAATGCACACACTCTTACCCCTGCCATTCGTAACTTGTTGGGACCCAAAGGGCAACATCAAGTAAGCAGGCAAGGTTGCAACTCTATGTGAAGGTACAAGGCGACTCTGGACAACGCCAGGACCAGAACCCAGGACTCCTGATTCACAGAGCTCTGCTCTTTCCCATGAACTCACAGCAGGGTCAGTGAGGAAGATTTAAGGAAAGAAAAATGGATAAATCATTTAGCGATGATTATAGCCAGTGCTGAATAAAGCACCTGACCCTTAGGCACAGCTTCTTGAAGAACCTATGCAGGGAGATGTCCTAAAACAATACCGTCTATGTGGAACAATCCCAGCTACTGTTTAACTTCTGCAGTTCCTTGCCAATTCACAGCAAAAATGAAATGGCCTCCTGCAAAATTTCCTTTCCAACCATCCTAGTGCTCAGGAAGGTATGACCATGATCTTTGGAATCCATCAAAATATAGGCACACCTTTTTTTAAATCCTAGAAACTGGATTGAAACATTATAAATTTTTAAGAACAGGGACTATGTTTTCTCCTTCCTTTATAGCTCCCCTCAGTGACTAGTATGCTGCTATGCATATGGCCGAAATTCATTAGCTGCTGTTGACCATGAGTAGATCACCCAGTTCAGGGTAAAGGTGATTCCCATAATACTATTTCTGGGTTAGCATTTTGCTGTTTCTGTCCATCTGCGTACCTTGTTATCTTGATTTTAATCTCTAGCCTTCCACCTCATTTACTGTCCTCTGAAAAGTGACTTTAATATTATTTAGTTTCAAGCACTAATAAAGACACCGAAAAGCCAAAGCAAATGTGAATCTTAAAGTATCTATCCTATATCTATATTTCTTTCCTATATTGAGAGAGAGAGAGAGAGAGATACAGAGAGAGAGAAGCCGATACTTAGTAAGGATTGGGAAAATTTACCCGGGTAGTGTAGCCGGAAAGCATGGATTACAAAAATAGATACAACTTGTGGCAGTTAGGGAAGCAGAGTGTCTTAGTGGCAAGAACCCAGGCTTGGAAGTCAGAGATCATGGGTTCTAATCCCAGCTCTGCCACTTATCAGCTGTGTGACTTTAGGCAAGTCACTTCACTTCTCCCTGTCTCAGTACCCTCATTTGTAAAATGGGGATTAAGACTGTGAGCCCCACTTGGGACACCCTGATAACCTTGTCTCTATCCCAGCCCTTAGAACAGTGCTTGGCACATAGTAAGTACTTAACAAACTCCATAATTATTATATTATTATTATTATTATTAATGGAATCAGTCCATATCACACCTTTCCATCCTGCCTCCTTAACATCCCAATCTTCACAAAGGCTGTGCTTCAATAGAGTAACTCCTCTCCTGATTCCGTCCTACAGTTTAGTCTGCCTGCTGTCCTGATCTTCCAAGCATACACTGATGATGATAATAGTAATGATAATAAGAATATAATGGTATTTATTATAATTATTATTATGGTATTTGTTAAGTACTTTGTGCCAAGCACTGTACTAAGCTTTACAGTAGATATAAGATAATAGGGTCCCTGTCCCATAGTCCCTGTCCCACTCAGGGCTAACAGTCTAAGTAGGAGGGAGAACCAGTATTGTTGCATTGTTTCAAGCAGTTTGAGACTGTGCTTCAGCATGTTTTAAATTTGTTGGGGTTTTTTTGCCCTCTAGGCTTGTTTGTGATGATAATAATAATGAATATTATGGTATTTGTTTAGCACTTACTGTGTAACCAGCACTGTCATTTAGTGCTGGGGAAGATTCAAGATGATTAGGTTGAAGAGAGTCCCTTTTTCACACAGTGCTCACAGTCTAAGTGGGGAGAGAACAGATTGAGAATTCCCATTTTACATTGAGGAAACCAAGGCACGGAGAAGTCAAGTGACTTGCCCAAGGTCACATAGAAGGCAACTGAGGGAGCCAGGATTATGGCGGAGTAGATAGAGCCCGGGCCTGGGAGTCCGAAGGTCATGGGTTCTAATCCCGGTTCTGCCACTTGTCTGCTGTGTGACCTAGAGCAAGTCACTTCACTTCTCTGTGCCTGTTACTTCATCTCTAAAATGGGGATTAAAACCGTGAGCCTTAGGTGGGACAGGGAACGTGTCCAACTCAATTATCTTGTATCTACCCCAGTGTTTAGTTTAGTCTCTGGCACGTAATAAATGCTTAACATATACTATTATCTTTATTATCGTCATTATTAACAATACTACTAAAAACTGATCAATCATTCACATCTATGGAGCACTTACTGTGTGCAGGACACTGTACTAAGTACTTGGGAGAGTACAACACCACAATATGACAATTAATCGATCGATCGATTTCAGACTGGAGGATGATTTCTCACTGTTGTTTTTCACTGCACTTAGCAGCTACTTTGTAGTGCTCGAAGCCCATTACACTTCATTTTCCTCTCTCCAGACCACTAAGACACTAATTCATTCCTCTCCTTCAAAAGTCAGTATTAAAATAAAATGTGAAATAATCATATTAAATCTTTAATCCCTTGCAGAAGTGGGTATTCTAAGCAGTCAAGGACAGCCCGCAGGTCTTGTGATGTGCTTTTCCAATATATTATGTATTTATATCAGGTCTTTAAACAATATGTCTTAAGGTGGAAATGGCAACTTTGACACACACACGTAATTTCAAAGATGGGAAGAAGTGAAAACTTCAGGGTCAAAATGTCCAAAGGGAAGTGAGGTAAAAAAAGGTATCTCAGATTCTAACGCAACTGCAAAACACAGAAGGCACAATCATTTTGAATGGGAAGAATTAAAGGAACTGACTCAACAAGGAGGTAAATTGTTCAGAGTTATTTATTTCAGCTGCATTCCTGGTTAAATTGGTTTTGAAATAATTAAATAACCTTGAAAAACCTGTGACTATTATTGCTAATTCTATCTAATGATTTTCCCATACAATTAGCCTGTGAATGGGGTTATCTGTTAAACTATTAATGCACTGAAAGCCCTGTTCCTCAAGCCGACTGGAGGACGGGAAAGGGGGAAACTGACTTTCCCCCAAAATAACCTTAAATTGTCACCACTAGTTGACTACTCTCTCCTAGCTATAACACTTAACTTCCTCCTGAAGCTTTACAGTATTTGTGGCCTTAATTGAGGGACCTAAACAAACAAATTAATCACCCTGGCCCATAAAAATGACAGAATTCATATGGTAGCATTCTTCATTCTCTCCAATTTGTTTTCCTGAAATTCCCGCAGCGATTTATTTGCTGAATACGCGAGTTTTCCCCTTTATGAAAATTACAAATTGTTGTCAAGGTTAACGAGTTAATATTCTCATTCAATATTTATTTTATAGGGAGGTGAAGAAGTGCGACTGTTCCGCTCTTCTTCGACTGCAAAGTCTGGTTTCTTAATCAAAATGACAAGGACACTGTCCTTTGGATAATACTCTGAATCATCAAGACTAAAAAATGAGCTTTATTAATCAACAGACCCTGATTAATTATTATAAAGTGATGTTCATACATTTCTGTACATTTTAATAATTCCTGCAGAAGGCTAACAATGTCCCTGGTGATTTGAAACCTTTTGGGTTTGAATTTTTCTAAGCAATGTCACAATAAATTGTCCAAGGGTACTACTGCTCTCTCGCTAATCCAGTCTGCTTCAATCCAGCAAATGAGGAGAACCTTCTTTTCTCCTATTTCCCATCTATAATTCATCATTTGCATACAAAGTAAGGAGCAAAAATCGGCAGTCTCATCAGTTTTCAAAATACCAAGGGACAACCAGGGTGATTTATAGCAGATTGCATTATCTCCCTCATATAACCAGAATATCTCTGTAAAAACAGACCCCTCTAATTTCTCAATAAGAGAGGCCATGTAATAGCTGAATGGGATGAAGGTCACCGGTTTGCGGGATTCGTGTGAGCTAAATCTTGGGGGGTTGTTCTCGCTTCCTCCGCACTCCCTCCTTCTTCTCTTCCCCACCCCCAACAAAGAGAAATTATTCCTGCCTTTCAATTGCCGCCATAAGGACCAGAGATACTTAGGCATTCAAGACTCTCGCACCACGCTTCAAAGCATCTCATTGCCTGTTACCAGATGAGAAATATGCCACCTGTTTCTACTGCTAGTGATGCGTTTCTGAAGATTGAACTGATGTAACCTTGCTAAAAGGAACAGGTGTATCCAGTAGTTAGTTCCTCTTCTGAATCATTCCACCCAACCAGATGGCTAAGTAGGTGACCATCACTGCCTGGTAGAGCTTCACACCCTTTGGTGTGAAGGAATCTGGGAAGATGTGTTTCGACTGCAGGATAAAGGCAACGGCCGCAGCAAACTGACCTAAGTTCAACAAAAATAATGGTGTTTATTCTTAAGCACTCACTGAATGCAGAAAACAGTAGTAAGTGTTTGGGAGAGTACAGTAGTTTAGGGAGACAGATCCCTGCCTTCCAGAAACTTACCCGCCAGCAGTGGGGGCAGTCACCAAAATAAATTCCAAATAGAGGGAAGCAACAGGATTTACAGCTATGTACATATGTGCTATCAGTGGCGGGGGAGAGAGATACACAAATTCTTCAGGATTGTACCAGGATTTGGATTCTCACAAGCTCAGCCAGACACAACGAGGCTTTGCAGTGAGACGTCAGGAAACTGTCACTGCTGCCTTCCTGGCCCAAGCGTTTAATTATGAACTACGTCGGGAAGCCGTTCTGCGGCTCACCTCAGGAATTCTGCCCGGGTTACGTCACTGTGTGATCGAGTTCCCTGCAGGTAATGCGGCATCATACCTATGGGGTTTCCCAATTGTCAACAAAGACCCTCTGGCTCATTTTCTTCATGGGATAAGGTGGAAAACATTTTATTGCCTTAGAATGCCCTGTTCCTCTTCCTGCATTTCGCCCTCTAGAAATGCGGGTTTTGATCCCAGATAACAACTCAGAGTGAGATTATGATGTTAGTTTTCTCTAGAGATATCAGCAGTCTAGGTCATAAAACTACCATATGGCAGGTTTGGCAGCCTTGCGCGAGGGCCATGGTTTAATTAGCACATGGACAGACTCTGTTCCCCATTTGCAAACGCCTGGATCCTCCTGTGGCAAAGGCTGGCAGTGCAATTAAGGGGAAGTTTGTAGCAATTTTGGCTGTTACATGAAGTGACCTTACTGGAGCCAACACTGTCATTCCATAACATTTCACTCATGATTAAGTTTATTCTTTCCAATGCAGCCCCAATGCCAGGTCTTTGGGTCTCTTTAGGATGGGAGAGTCAAACTGGATCCCTCTGTGTGACTTTATAAAGGTTTTAGGCCAAGGAAATAATCAGATTACTCTCCATCTGATTTTTATTGAATGATAGGGTGAGAAGGAAAGCCATGCTACAAATGGCTCTTAACCAGAGACCAAGCCCTCCAACCCTCCACCTCCAAACCCCCAGTTCACCTTCCATCATAAGCTGACATCCCTGGCTCGTCAAATAAAACCACTGGATACTCTAGACTGTAAGCTTGTTGTGGGCGGGGAATATGTCCATTATCTCATTGTGTTGTTGTGTTGTACTCTTCCGAGTGTTTAGTACAGTGTCCTGCACACAGTGAGCGCCTCTCCAGGAGGTGTTGCCGTTGCCTCCACCGGCTCAAACAAACTGAACAGCAGAGGTAGAAACAGTTGGATGGTGTAATCTTTAACTAAATATGCAGCAATGGCTAAGAAGGTCAACTGAATGTCGATCGTGATGAGGAAGGGGATAGGAAGCAAAATTAAAAGACACAGTTCTGCCCTATAGATCAATCTATCAATGGTCTTTATTTAGCACTTACTGAGTGCAAAGCACTGTACTAATAATAATGATAGTATTTGTTAAGCGCTTACTATGTTCCAGGCAGTGTACTAATTCCTGTGGGGAATACAAGCAAATTGGGTTGGACTCAGTTCTTGCGCCAAATGGGTCACACAGTTTCAATTCCTATTTTGCAGATGGGGTAACTGAGGCCGAGAGAAGTGAAGTGACTTTCCCGAGGTCACACAGCAGACAGGTGGCCCAGCCGGGATTCTGATTCCCAGACCCATGCTCTATCCACTGTACTAAGTGCTAGTGAGAGTACAACACAACAGAACTGGTAGACACATTTCCTGACCCCAACGATGGTCTAAAACCATGATACATCCAGACCTGCAATATTAGGTTCAGTTCTGATCGCTGCATCATAAGAAGCGTTGAATAGCTCTGGTTCAGAGGAATAGTGAAGAAGGCTGCATAAAGGGATAGACAGCAAAGTTACAACTCTCTCACCTCTCTTCATCATTCTTCTTGCTTTCTCTTGCCTATATACTTGCATTCATTCCCCCAGGCACCTCCACCCTAGGGCTCTGTGTGTCTTCCCCACTCTGTAATTATTTTATTGTTTGTTATATTATTTTATTCCCCAACTAGATTGCAAGGTGCTTGTGGATCAGGAATGTGGCTACCAACTCTGTTATACTGTACTCTCCCAAGCACGTTGTGGGCTGGGAATGTTGTCTGTTTATTGTTATATTGTACTCTCCCAAGCATTTAGTTCAGTTCTCTGCACACAGTACAGACTCAATAAATATGATTTAATAAATGAATGAATGACAAGGTTACTAATCTTGAGTAGACCAAGGAGGAAAAGGGACAACTGTCCATAAGGTTTTTAATAAGACTCCAGGCGGCAAATGAGAATTAAGATTAGCAAGAATGGTGACGGAAACTCACAGAATTTTCTCGCTCATAAAGTTCCTCCACTTATGAGCCCCACATGGGTCAGGGACTGTGTCCAACCCTACTTGCTTGTAACCACCCCAATGCTTACTACAGTGCCCACCACATAGTAAGCACTTAACAAATATCACAGTTATTGACCAATCACAAAAGAAATCCAAGTAACCCCACATAAACCGTTTATCTTATTTTTGTACTTTGTTCTTGACTCACATCTTCAACCCGTTGGCCATGCTCTTTCCCAAGCCTGGAATTCCATCCTCTTCAATATGCCAGACCACAATCCTCCATCCTGAAAATCATCTCCTGCCAAAGGCATTCCGCAACCAATGTTCACTACTCGTGGCCATGGCACCCCAACAACTACACACAAATATATTTTCATCCTCCAATTATTTATATTTCCATTATCTTGCTCTTACCAGATTAATGTTTGCATTTTCCTCACTCCCATAGATTGTATATAATTTTTGTCTGCCTTCCTACTCCCATTTAATCATTAGACACCTAAAAGGCAGAAACCATAATAATAATAATGATGATGGTATTTGTTAAGTGCTTACTATGTGCAAAAGCACTGTTATAAGTGCTGGAGGGGATACAAGGTGATCAGGTTGTCCCATGTGGGGCTCAGAGTCTTAATCTCCATTTTACAGATGAGGTAATTGAGGCACAGAGAAGTGAAGTGACTTACCTAAAGTCACACAGTTGACAAGTGGTGGAGCCAGGATTAGAACCCATCACCTCTGACTCCCATGCCCGGGCTCTTTTCACTGAACCATGCTGCTTCTCTTTTACCTTTATTGCACTCACCCAAATGTCTAGTACAGTGCTCAGCACACAGTAGTCAATTAACAAGTAGGAAAAGCAACGTGGTCTACTGGAAAGAGCATGGACTTGGGGGTCAGAAGACCGGGGGTCTAATCCCAGCGCCACCACTTGTCTGCTCTGTGAACTTGGGCAAATCATTTCAACTCTCTGGGCCTCAGTTATCTGTAAAATGGGGATTAAGACTGTGAGCTCTATGTGGGACAGGAACTGTGTCAAACCGATTATCTTGACTCTGCCCTACTGTTTAGTACAGGGCCTGGCACATAGTAAGCGTTTAACAAATAACATTAAAAAAGGGCAAGTGTGCTAGCAGAATTAACAGTTTTTTCATTAGAATTGGGGAACATACTTCCAACAGGTGATTTACAGGATAGAACACGATGCGGCATTAGAAGCAACAGTCATGAGCTTGAGCTTGGCAGAGGACATACTGAGAGTATTGCAACACTAACCATCCTTAGATCAGGGTGCTTAAACAACACGACCCCTACATTATAGGATTTATCTATGCAATTGCCCCAGAGAATATCCCATCTTGTTTCTATATGCTGGCATGATTGTGATAACTGCTTCCAATAGTTATTCCAGGCTTAAATTAGACCTAAGTAGTTTAGTTACCTAGAGTCACTGACTTGGTGATTCTGCTTTAAAAAATTTTTCGGCTCATCTCTAGCGACATGAGAATCCTGGCCAGGAGATAACCATGGCAAGTGAGAACAGAGCTCACTTGACTCTAAAGCTTGTATCTTGTGACTCTCAAGTTCGCTCTTGCATTTTCCCCCCTCTGGATTTTCCCTGAACTAACTCATCTTGGCAAACATGGCACCTTATGAGGCCAAAAACTTACCCTTATCTAGAAAAGGTCTCCGAGGAGAGTCCCAGTACTAGTGCTGGGTTCCAAAATGTGGTGTTCCAAGCTTATCTCTTCCTCTAAGGAGGCACCAGCATTTTTTTAATCCTAGAACTGTCAAGAAGCCACTTCGATATGATGCTCTTGTAGTAACTTTCTGTGGAGCTATTTTTCCCCTTCAGGTTATAACATGAAATCGAGCTTCTGAATGCTATGTCATGAGGAAAGCCAGTGAAAGGAAGAGGCTTGAGTCACCAACTGATCTGGAAAATCCTGAAATGCTTCCGTTCATAACCAATTATACCCTGAAATGTCTAAGGACAAAGAAGCTGCCAAGCTGAAGAATGAACAGTAAGTAGAAAAGAGTTCTACTTTAAAGCCAAAGAATGCATCCGGTTGAATTTACCTTTGAAAAAAATCTATTCCCATGCTTGTTTTAAGGTTTGCCCAATATAGAAATAATCAATAAAGGGATGACATCACCACGGTAACAAATGTTCAAAATCAGAATTTTAACACCAACCTAAGTGGGAAGATTTGTCCTTGAACCACCTATAGTGTGCCCACCCCAAGACACTGAGTTTAGTGTTGTCCCTAGTTTAAAAAAAAAATGAACCAACAAAAACTTATCTTGTGTATGGGGTTGCACCACTCTGTGAGTTCCCTTCTGTTTCCCCAAAGTCCTATGAGGAATTCCACCACTGTATTCAGATCAATCAATCAATCAGTGGTATTTATTAAACAGAACACTGTAGCAAGGGCTTGGGGAATTATAATAAGAAAGAGTTGGTAGACATGATCCATGATCCCTACCTATGAGGAGCTTAGAGTTTACAGGGGGATACTGTAGGATCTACTGGGAAATCCACTTCTGAACATAAGGAAAACAAACACAATAAACAATGATAAATACAGAAATGACATTAAAGTGGCCTGGATGGGCCACAAGGTCTCCATTTCCAAAGGGGTTCCTTAACCTTGGGCCTCCCCTCCCTCCCACCCCCTGCCCTCCACACACACACCACCTCTTCCCCTCCCACATCGCCTCTTCCCCTCCCACATCACAGCCTACCATCGAGGCTTGAAGCCACACATCCCTGCAGAAGCAGAGAGAAAGTGCAGGAGGGCTTGATTTTCAATCAGTTAAAACGTGAGGAAGGTTGAAAGATTTGGACAAACGATGGCCTTGCCAGGAGAATTGAAGAAGCTGAAGACTATTCCCTCCTCACGTAAAAGCACTGCTATTCTCATTGTATTTTTCTTGAATTGTTCATGGTTTGCCTTAACTTTTTTCTGTGTGTCTAGCCTTACTCCTTCATTCATTCCCACCCTCTAGATTGTGAACCCCCTATGGGCCAAGGAACCAGATCTGACTCAATGTCCATATGTTCTCCCCAGCGGTTGGTACAGTGCTTTGTATGTTTTAAGTGCTTAATAAATGTCATTTCTCCTCCTCCTTTTCAAACTTGCTATTATTCTATGATATATGATATCTTAATCAAAACCAATGGCTTGCCTAATTGACTAAAGTTGGGAGGAAATTTGATACCTCTCCACATGTACTTGAATGGGTGAATATAGTAAATGAGTAATGCAATGGAATTTAGAAAGGGAAACACAGTCAGGGAGATCAATTAGATTGTGGAAGTCTGGAAAGCCCATCACTTGAAGTATTTAAGACTAGAAATGCTGCCTACTCTGTTTGCAAGACCAGATGATCTATATATGTACAATAATAACTAAATTTATACAGTGGCAGGACTACAAAACTGACCTGTAGGATAATTCCAATTTACAGATTGAAAAACCAAGCTCTAGAGAAGTTAAATGACTCATCTAAAGACCTCTAATGCCAGACTACTCAATGTACCTCACTCTCTTCTAGCTCTCTACCGATCCCTCACCCACGTCCTGCCCCTGACCTGGAAGTCCTTCCCTATTCGTATCTGACAGATGTTCATTCTCCCCACCTTCGAAATCTTATTAAAAACACATCTCCTCCAAGAGGACTTCCCCGGCTAAGTCCTTATTTCCTCTTCACTCCTTTCTGTGTTGTCCTTGTACTAGGATTTACACCCTTTATTCACCCCTCCCTCAATCAATCATCCCTCCCTCGACACCGTAGCACGTATGCACATATCTGTAATTTAATCTATTTCTAGTAATGTCTATATCTCCCTCTAAGACTGTAAGCTTGTTGTGGGCAGGGAGCATGTCTATCAGTGCTGAAACACTGTGCTCTCACAAACACTTAGCACAGAAGCAGCATGGCTCAGTGGAAAGAGCCCGGGCTTGGGAGTCAGAGGTCATTGGGTTCTAATTCCGGCTCTGCCGCTTATCAGCTGTGTGACTTTGGGCAAATCACTTAACTTCTCTGGGCCTCAGTTCCCTCATCTGTAAAATGGGGATTAAGACTGTGAGCCCCATGTGGGACAACCCGATCACCTTGAATCCCCCCTAGTGCTTAGAACAGTGCTTTGCACTTACTAAAGCGTTTAACAAATACCATCATTATTACTATTATTATTACAGTGCTCTGCACACAGTAAGTGCTTAATAAATATGACTGATTGATTGCTCAGTTTGGCAATAGGAGAATCCAACATCAGAACTGGTTCCTTTCAATTGATGAACTGATAATTTGCAAATAAACATCATTTTATTAGTTTCCTCAGCAGAAGTACAGCTGGTGAGAAAAAGAAAAATGCACCTCATACTTGCGTAACTATATACAGGGTGCATATGAATATGATATAAGTGCCCTTGGTTTTTGAAGATACCATAGTCATTTACATAGTTACCATCATAACATAATTGTCCCACTTAAGTCACTGATGCCTATTCTATGCAGCCACTGAGAAAGTATGATAGAAGTAAATGACACAGTATGGAATGGCCCCTTACCTTCTTCCTTCTCCTTTCTTTTCCTTCTCGTCCCCTTATTGTTAGTCTGAATTCTTAAAAGACCCATATAATAGGCGCCCTCCCCCCATTTTAATGTTACAAAAATTATACAAGTAAATGTGGAAATCCTGCTGATGACATTAACAATATTCATGGGAGCAAGTAGTGTAGCTGAAAGGACCCATGTGTGACCAACACTCCATTCCTCTTTCACAGGTATGGAGAATTTGTAGTAATGAAGCAGCTTTTGCTACTTGCCTACCTATTGCTTCCTCTGAAGCCTCGTGAAGCCTCTTCGAGAGAGTAACCCCCGTCCATGTTGCCATGTACCAGTCTTGTCTATTTATTTCCCAAAAATCTCTTGACATTCCACTTTGTGAGAGTTGACACTCCATTAGATCTTTAATGTCCTTTTTCTGGCTGCCCTTCTTGGGAATATCTACCCCCTTTGTTTAATCAGATAGCAGCTATTTTGGTAAGCTTTGGTATCAAGGAAGCTGCTTTGCCAAGAAACTTTGCCTCAACACCGGTGAGCTGTTGGTATTTCAGGACCTCATTGCTTTTGATCCTGTTTAGCCATCTCATGTTGAGTGAGGTCATACAGTCATTGAAGAGATGTTGAATAATATGTTGCAGTGAAAGGTAAAGGTAACAGAGAGGGGAAAGAAGGAAAGGGGAGTTTAGTCAGAAGAAAGAGGACACCCAGATTAACCTTATACTGTATCTCCCAATCTGATTTTCTAGGATTTAGGATTGGCCTCCTTTAAGGGGAAAATCTATCTTTTTCAAGCATGAGGTCTTCCCAATAACCAAAAACTACTTCACAGAGCTCTTATATGGAACTTGTGACCTTCTCAGAAGACAGAACCCATGAAAGCCAACATACTACTATTTCACTGTAGTATTTTTATGCAGGGATAAAAACGCCAGTGACATGTAGCTCGTATAGAATAAAACATCTGCAGCCATAGGAAATCTTTAGGAAACAGTTCTTTCTACAAAGGGATTTCCTTTGTTTTACCTCACAGAGATATTTGATTTTCTGAGACAAGGAAGTAAATATGATTATCTTTTTTAGATGGAATTTTTGGATTCCAGTGGAATATCCTATGGGATCATTATATATACCATGTGGTTATTTTTAATAGCTACCTACATATTCAAGAATACATTTAAAAAATATAATCTAATAAAATTAATTCAAAGCCTGATGACAAAAAGACTTGCACAATGTTCTTATTTCCAAAACAAATCCTGCTTTCAATTTTTTTTGGCCTTCTAGGCTCCAAGGAAATTAAGGAATTCTTGAGTTATGGAATTGAGGCAGGCCTAGTTCAGCTCTTTAAACTTGAGAAGGCCAAGATACCTGACCTCCCTAATATGCCCTAACCAGGGAATTTGATTCCTTTGGAGGTGCTAATGTGCTAACACCTCTGCTTCTCCCCTTTAAAAATGAAATTGTGTCTGATGCCAAGGTGCCCAGGACAGGCACAAGAAGGCAAATGTGCAAGAAACAATATTAAATGGGGAGAGGAGGGAATATGGAGAAAATCGGACATATCTGAGAAAGGTTCAGGATTGCTATTTGTCAGTGAATCCTAATTCAAACCCAAATGGGAACTCACCATTATCGGGGATTCACACAGCTCCAGGTAAACAACTAATGAGCAGGCTGCCAGCTTCATTTTTATCGAGAGCCCTCAGAGATTCAACCGTGCCATTTCATAAAATATGCAGATGATAGTGGAGGGAGAATAGCAAAGGCTTTGAAAATGATTCACACAACCTAAAAATGATGTTGAAAAGGGAGGAATTAAATATTCACAAAGTGAGAGAAATTAAGGCATATTAACTGTTAGAATGTGGAAATGAAATGACTAACATGCGTAGAGTTGATGAGAACTAGATGATTACATATCTGTCAAAAGTTTCTAATTCTGACACAGTGTGATGTCGAGGTGCTAGTTGTCTGGTAAGGGCAAAAGAATTAGGTATGGGACAAGTAACGCAAAGCTGACAGATCAGAGCCAAAGACAGGGAGACACTGCAGTGATTAACACTGGGCTTAAACCTGTTCTGAGCGTGAATTTTGATCTCACAAAATGAATTCTAATTACAGGTACAACCCAAGA
Source organism: Ornithorhynchus anatinus (assembly GCF_004115215.2). Taxonomy (NCBI): domain Eukaryota; kingdom Metazoa; phylum Chordata; class Mammalia; order Monotremata; family Ornithorhynchidae; genus Ornithorhynchus; species Ornithorhynchus anatinus. Next base: position 10,022,783 of record NC_041735.1, on the reverse strand, counting down.
ACACAAGTTCTCTGCATAGTCAGAACAGAATGGGGCTGCTAAGTCCACAATGAACAAGGGGGGCAAAAAAAGCCCAAACAGGAAAGGCTAAATTTGGTGAGTTGACTTTACTGAATATATTAGGTATGGAAAGCAAAACTGAGGCCCATCCAAACTAGAATTAGCAGTAATTATTATATAATATGTAATGATGGGATTTAAATGGCTAACACATTTTCTCTGCTGAGATCATTTAGACATGATTCATATAAATGATTAAATTAATAGATCTTCGCTTTAAGACTGGTAGGCAGCTTAAACTAGATTTTTCAACAGAGACAGATCCCAGTGAAATAATATGAATAGAGAAATTGAATGGAAATTGAACGAGGAATTCGGATAGTGGGTAAGTATGCACTATGGGTTATTAAAAGAAGCTGAGCATTCATCTAGAGCACACGGATAATTGTTATTTTCCCACTAATTTTTTTTTAAAATGTATTCTGAAGAAGTAACCCATTGTGAAAAAAATGGATTTGAGGAGGTGGCAAGTGATTAGGACAGTGCTCTGCACAGAATAAGTGCTCAATAAATACTACTGATTGATTACCATGAAAGTCAAGGTCATTGGATCAACTGATCAACAAACATTTTTGAGATATATAAGGAGGTGCTACAAATCTCTTTAGAACTAAGCTATAGATCCTTAGTCAATAGTATTTTTTGAACTCTAAGGAGAGTACTGTCCTTTAGACTGTAAACTCAGTAGGGACAGGGAATGTGTCTGCTAATCCTGCTATATTGTACTCTGTCAAAGGATTAGTACAGTGCTCTGCACATTGTAAGCAGTCAGTTAATACACTGATTGACTGATTGAGACTAAACTCCTGGTAGAGAACAGTGGAATTAATAGATATAACCCCTACCCTCAAGGAACTTAAGAAGTAAAATCGAAGGCTTAAAAATACTTTGAAGAGAGATAGATCCAAGAACTATTAATACATGAAATCAGGTGTTAGCTACATTGAAATCTTCCCAGCAAGCATTAGGGTCTTCAGCGACAGGAAGCAAATCCATGAGACCACAAAGAGAGAGACAAAACAGAAATGGATTGTGAAATAAGATGAAATCAAACTACAATTTTCATGATGTCCTTCTGTATATTCATTTTGTTGTTGTCAATACCATCTACTCCTCAAAAAAATCAAAACAAATTAAGGAATCAAGTATAAATTCAGTATATCTATGGCAATTTTACTAATTCCTTTAGCGATATGACAGGTAATAAAATTTAAGAAACATAAACAGAATAAACCCCTTAGAAACAGTGCGCGGCCTAGTAGAGAAAGCAAAAATCTTGAAGTAAGGGCATCTGGATTCTAGTTCCACCTCTTCCACCTGCCTACTCTATGACATTGGACAAATCACTTAACTTCTCTGTGCCTCAGTTTCTTCATCTGTAAAATAGGGATCAAATGCCTTTTCTCCCTCCTACTAAGATGGTGAGCCCCACGTGGGTCAGGGACTCTATCTGATCTGATTGTCTTTATCTACCCCAGTGCATAGTCCAGGGCTTGGCACATAGAAGGCATTTAACAAACACCACCAGTATTATCATTATTACTAGTAATAATTAATACATTATGAGCACCACATAGCTATCATTGCAATGATATCATCAAAATTAATCATTCACAGCTATGATGGCATCAAAATAGATTATTCTATGGATTCAATGTATCTACAAATTAATGCCATTTACAGAAAGACTATTTTATATGGATTTAACTGCACAATTTGAATGTATTGTAAAACCCACCATAAAGTCCATTTTTGTATTCATATGGAAATGAATATAAAGCTACCCCCTGCCAAATACTGTTATGTTTTTAACATCATTTTGCAACAAATTTTAAAGAAATGCATTCTCTTTCATATTTATTACTGGTATAACAGTTTCCACATTCCACCTCCTAATCTCTGGGAATTGCCCTCAAAATTAATTTATTTCCAAGACCACTTCAAAATTGCCTCTTCCTGCCTTTCAGACTTCTTCTCTACTTGAGTCAATGTTTCCTCCTTCTGTCTAGAATTATCTCCTGTCATTCGGCACGATCTGACTATTGCTAATGCATCAGCCTTCTTCTTTTCAGCTCCTGACATCTGGAATAGCTTTCCTCTACCCTCCTACCAAAAAATATCTCAACTAAAACACATTTTATCATCATTAATTATTTTTTTCTGACTTATTTACTGAATCCTGAAACCACCAGGTATTGTTACATTACATGGTTTTTTCATAGCTAAAGGCTTGACCCTCACCTCCAATGTGCCAGAAAGCACTGGGGGGAAAAGGATGCACCAACTGTATTTATTGAGCCCTTACTGTGGGCAGAGCACCATACTAAGTGCTTGGGAGAATATAACATAACAGATTTGGTAGATTTGTACCCTGCCCACAATGAGATCACTCTCCATCAGTACGGGCAATTCTACTCTCACCCTTTTCTGACTACAAATCATTGATTGCCTAGCAGCATGGCCTAGAGCACGGGCCTGGGAGTCAGAGGACATGGGTTCTAATCCCTGCTCTGCCACATGTCTTCTGTGTGACCTATGGCATGACACAACTTCTCTGTGCCTCAGTTACCTCATCTGTAAAATGGGGACTAAGACTGTGAGCTCCATGTGGGACAGGGACTGGGTCCAACCTGAATACCTTGTTTACCTTGATTACCTTAGAACAGTGTTTGGCATGTAGTAAGCACTTGATAAATAGTACGATTATTATTATCAAGCTCTTAGTACAGTGCTTTGCATGCAGTAAGCGCTCAATAAATACAATTATCATTATTATTAGGTGGCAGGTGATAATGAGAAACCTTTGCAATTGAATGGCCAAATTGCATTCAAGGACCAACTGGGTTTCATACTATCATAGCCATCTGGGTAAGGGCAGCTTTCAGGGTACGCTGGCTTTTGCACACAATTTGACACCGAAAGAGTTGTGTCCTTGGTTTGGCGTCAATGGGCATAAAGCTCCTGAGGTAGCTAGCTGATGGGAAAGGTCGGTGGGGTAGAGAGAAGGAAGGGACAAACAGGGTGACCATGGTAGGTTTCTGCATCATCCAGCATCCTTCACTGACAAGTTGACAGTGATAATAATAATACTAATAATGATAGCATTTGTTTAGCGCTTACTATGTGCCAAGCACTTTTCTAAGTGCTAAGGTAGATACAAGGTAATCAGAATCAGGTTGTCCTTTGTGGGGCTCACAGTCTTAATCCCCATTTTATAGATGAGGTAACTGAGGCCCAGAGAAGGTAAGTGACTTGCCCAAAGTCACATAGCTGACAAGTGGTGTAGTCAGGATTAGAACGCATGACCTCAGACTCCCAAACCTGTGCTCTTTCCACCAAGACACACTGCTTCTCTATGATGGTGGAGTGCATTCTCTGGCTCCAGAGCACAATTCCTTTGGTGAACTAGTGTTAGCCAGGACTGGAGGTGAACTCATGAGCTGTGACCTCCCATGCTCTTCTGGCTGAAGCATCTGCCCAAATCTATCTTCCCACACTCCAGACAAGTAATACCCGTTGGCCGGACTATCAGGCATGAGATGGGGTGGACTGTGATGTGGAGGTGATGGTTAGGATGACCACTCATCCAGTGGATTAGAAACAATCTAGTTTCTGCTATTTTGTTGCCTGTTTGGTACTGACACGGCAGCACATGCCTTTAGGCAGGGCATTTTTCTTCTATCTGTCCATCCTCCCTCTACCCCAGATCCTGCCACTGAGTTACTACTGTTTGGAGGTGGTGCCCGTGTTTACAGAGACCTGGAAGGGAAAGGCAATGTCTCTGGAGCGAAGAAGAACAGGGTACATCGAACGACACACAGGGTTCTGCAGATTGCTGCAAAGAACCCTTTTTTCCATCTTTAAGCTACCATTGAATATGCACATTATGTAATCCATGGAGAGTACCTAACAGTGTGGCCTAGTGGAAAGAACGTGGGCCTGGGAGTCTGAAGATGTGATCTCTAGACCCAGTTCCTCCACTTAACTGCTGTGGGACCGTGGTCAAGCCACTTTACTTCTCTATGCCTCAGTTCCTTCATCTACTAAATGGGGATTCAATATTCGTTCTCCCTCCTACTTAGACTTAGGAGTAGTATTTGAGACAGGACCTGTGTCCAATCTGATTATTTTGAATTCACCCCAGAGCCTAGTACAGTCTTTGGTATATAGTAAGTGCTTAACAAATATCATATTATTAATATAGTAATATTAATAATATATAGCTGTTATTTCCAGGTCAACTAAAGGGTGTCCAAGTTTTCTTGTTTGCCTCCTGTGGCCACTATAGGGGCAGTTCAGCATTCACCCAGGAAACCCCCATGATCTGCAGTATCTACATTGAAATGACAGGGCTCCAGAATCCCAATGCAAAATTTCACAAGATCGGCTGGGAGAGTTCTCCCTCCTTTTTGTTCACCTGGTCAGACACCCTCTTTTCGTGTTAAAAAAAGGGATAAGCAAAGGAAATTGCATTGTGAAATGCCAATATTCCAGCCCGTTTTTGTTTTCGATTTTCCCAGTAAGAATGCAGAATTCTGGAATCTGTACTAGTGAGACAAAAGACCTCAGTACTTAATCAACAGGCTTTGGCAGAAGAGCAAACACTGAGGGTAGAAAAAGTTAAGTTGGAGAAGGATTTCTGAAGGGTTTTCTCACCCCTGCCACCATCAACAGCTGTTTTAGAGTCCCCAAGCAGCTTGTGTCTCTAGGACTACATCATTGAGAAATGTGTTTCTCAAATTCTGCCTCCTCCCACCCCACATTCAGACTGGGACACAGAGGATGACAGTTTCAGGGGGTTTTTTTGTTTTGCTTTTTTTGATGGAAAAAACCCCCCAGCCATTTAGAGACTATTTAGAGAATAAGGGAGAGCTGTGACTCTTTTGAGTACTACACTATAGGTTGGAGAAAGGATACTAAATATTTTATTGTCTCAGGTGGCATTTTAGCTCTGAGAAGTAAGATAAGACCTCCTAATTCTCAGTAAAGCCCCAAGCAATATAGGGCAAGGACTTGCTTTAGGTTAGCCACAATTAATAATCAGGAACAGACCTATCATCACTTAAAATATCAACCACTCTGCTAGGAAAGAGCTATCACCTTCTGTTCTCTTTTTTCTGAGAAAGGAAAATTGATAGGTCACCAGCATCTGTGAGTAGCACTCAGAAGGTATCCTATTTATTTTAACTGCAGCTTCAAATCAGTGGCTATCTGCATTATGAAGAATTTCATTCTCTAAAGCATATTTTGTCTTCATTTTTCATATGCCTCTGAACAGAACATATGGTAATCTGTTTAGCTATATTCCACTGGGATAGCTAAACCCTATATACCAAGCACTCCTATGTTTACTGTAAAATTCATGTTCTTGCCTTATCCTAAATATTTCCCCTTTCTGCTTAGTAGGTTAAAAATATTCGAGGCTGTAAAACTGGCCTATTTACTACAGAATTCATAAGTCATGCACTGTAGTGTTTAAATACAATAGAAATATTATTCGCTAGGGATCTGGCAAGTGTACATGCTAAAATCTGTCCTTTCAAGATCCAGAGGTGAAATATTTCAATACGACCGGTTCGAAAAACTTCGTTTTTCATATAAAAACATGTGCTGCTCCATTGCCCCTCTTTTGGTCTTGAGAATAATCTGTGAATGGTTGCCAGTTTACCTCTGAAGGGTTTGGCTGTAATTCCAGTCACAAGACTATATTTCAGCACCTGATTAGTTTCCCAGATCTGAATATTGCATCTCTTCACCTCCAATTCCCCACCATTGGTGACATATCAACCACTGCTCGCATATTTTAAATATCCCTAAGCACTATTCTTCACTCTGAATGTTGGGATCTCAATATGGGCGTATAGCAGTGGAATCTCCAGTCAACCTTCACCATTCAGCCACTCTTGATGAGTCTAACAATTAGCCAGAATTGGATCTCAATCAAATAGAATGTTCCAGTATAGGAGGGGGGCACATACTTCCTATAAAAATACAAGTTTAAATGTGTGTTTTCACAAAGATCGATGAATGCTTTACCAATACTCGGTCTCCATGTGAGATGTAAACCGGCAATACAATATACATTTAATTTATTCTGGAAATCAAAATGACCTATCGAAATCTTTTTAATGGATTGATTTTATGTAATAATGAAATATCTCAATGGGACTGAAACATATGAGCTAAAAACATTTTCAAAAGATGGGGTAATATGATAGAGATTGTTTTCTGGAAAAAAAGCCAATCTTAAATACTTGTCTAAGGACATTTAATTTTAGATGCAGTGCTTACATCTTGAAATTTGAAGATGTGAGTTAAACTGAAGAAAAAATCCCCAAGTTATGTCTACCAAAGGTATATTTATGTCTATTAGGTATGTAGGCTTCAAGACTCTCCACCATCTGTACGCACCTTACCTATCTGCTCTGCTCTCATCCTTCCTTCCAAGCCAACCTTCTGTGTCTCTTTTGCTCTTGACTTTCCCACCTCCATCAATCAATCAATGGTACTTATTGAGTGCTTACTGGGTGCAGAGCACTGAACTAAACAATTGGAAGAGTACAATACAACAGAGTTGCTAGATATGCACCCTGCCCACAATGAGCTTTCCATCTAGAAGGAGAAACAGACATGAGCATTTAGAATGAATTATAATTTATATATAATAAATATATCAATTAAATTGAATAAATAAATTATAGTAACAAATGATAATGAGCAGCAGAATTGTAATCTGTTGAGAGACTATGCCCACTTACATGACTTCAGTATTGCTATGAACCTTTCTTCTGTGTCAGATTCATGCCCATGTGTGATTCTGCCGAATAAGCCTTATGTAAATGAAATCACAACCATTGTTGATCATTCTGCCTTAAAGACTAGAAAAAGACACAACATCCCATTTAATCTGCCTATTTCTACACATGCTTTTCATTATTCAGAATGTGAAGCATGCAAAATTTTTGAATGGAACTTGGTCATATTACCTCCCTCTTGGATTTGCTCTAGAAGAGTGAGCAACTGAAAACCAATTTCTAGAAACCAGCCTCAGTGATTACTATCTAGTTCCCATGTACAAAATGAACTGGGGAACAAATTCACCACTTTTTTAGGCAAACATAAAAAGTTCAAAAATAACTTAGAATTTCAGATTTTTCTTGCCAGATAAACCTGTACATTTGTAACTGTAGAATGACAGTGATGTCACCTGGCAAGTGACAATTTTATGAATTTCCTGCAGGGAACATAAGAACTGTAGTTCAGAGCTGAAAACCTGCAGAAGCCAGAGGGAAATTTTGCATGATCACTAAAGTATCTGGAAGCACCTCCCCCCTTGGTTTAATTATTGTAACTAAACTAATTATTAACAAGCTAATTATTAATAAGATAATTCCATTTGCAAACAGACTCTCCAAGGAGCTCCTATCTATACATGTGAAATCTTATCTCACTGAAAAAAATACTAACAAACAGAAATGTTCAGATTTCTGCAACATGCAGTACCCTATGTTTGAGTCAGTTCTCACAATGATTCCCTCGAATCACCTCGATGTTGGATGGCATCCTAGTTAATCCAATATGTAAATGGAAATCTGATCAGCTCATGTATTATTGTATTTTGAAGAATCAACATGGGATTTATTATCCTTGTTATTTCTAGAGGACACGAAGTGTGTCTAGACTACTATCAATCACAATCACATTTATCAAGGGTTTACTGTGTGCAGAGCACTTTACTGAGCACTTGGGAGAGTACAGTATAATAGAGTTGGTACACACATTCCCTGCCCTCAAAGATTAATTTTTCTATTTGTTAAGTAATTACTATTTGTCAACTACTATGCTAAACATTGGGGTGGGTAGAGTATAATCAGATCAGACATAATGCCTATCCCATAGGGGACTCACATTCTAAGAGGGAGGGAGAATGGGTATTAAATTCCCATATTACAGGTGAGCAAACTGAGGCACAGAAGAAATGAACTGACTTGACCAAGGTCTCACAGCAGGCAAGTGGCAGAACCTGGATTAATATCCAGGCTTCTGGTCTCCCAGTCCTGTCTTCTCTCTCCAAGACCATGTAACTCCTCTAACTGTATTATACTCTCCCAAGTTTAGTATAGTGCTCTATTCAGAGTAAGTGCTCAATGAATAGTGTTAAGTATTCTGAGAAGTGCAGTTTTGTCATGAAAACAGACTTTAGGACAAATGTAAATCACCACATGCCTAAAGACCAGAGGTAAAGAGAAGCTTCTGGATAATCTCTATTCTCAAATTTTGTACTTAATTTAACTGACTCTCCGATGGTGTTACTTCTCTCTGCCACTGGGACCATTTTTGTAAAACGTCATTCTGCACAAATCTCCCCACTTTATAAAAATGTGTATTAGTTCTCCATTCTTTTGCTGTTCAGGCAGAAAGTCCTGACCATTGATTTTAAACCATTCTATCAGATTTCTTCTTCTTACTTACCCACTTTCATTTCCCATGACAACCCATCTTGCACATTTCATGCCTCTGAAGCCAAACTTACTATGCCTCATTCTCATCTCAGCTGCCACCTCCAGCTTCCTCATGCCTACCTGTCTTCCTGAAATTCCCTCCCCCTTCCAATCCAACAAACCACAGCTTTCACCATCTTCGTAATCCTTCTGAAATCTCATCTCCTCCAGGAGGCCCACTACGACTGATTTCAAATGTCATTCAGTTGATCAATGGCATTTATTGAGAGCTTACTATGTTCAGAGCACTGCGCTATCAGCTCTTGGAAAGTACAAGGCAACTGATCATCCCATATATCTCCCCACTCCTCAGAAACCTCCAGTCTTTGCCCATCCACCTCTGCCTCAAACAGAAACTCCTTACCATTGGCTTTATCCCCATTTACATTCTCTCATTATGTATCCCCAACTGCCATTTCAGCATTTCTGTGCCACCACAAACCAGCATATAATTATGCCCATATCTTTCACTCCATTCCTTCTTTCTATCTTTAATTTAATTTAGTGTCTGCCTCCCTCTCTAAATGATAAGATTCCTGAGGTCGGGATTATGTCTACTACTTCATTTAAACTGCCCCAAGTGCTTCATACAGTGTTCCATACATGGTAGGTACTCAGGAAATACTATTTACTAATGACCTGATACTCCATTATGATGCAACACTAACAAAGGGTGCACACCTGTACTACGCTATTTGAATAGTAAGGCCATGAGGTATGCTCAAATGAAGAATGAGACTGAAAATCCAGTTTGTCTGATATTCTTGATTCCCATCCCTACAAAACCAGTATGAGAATCCTCCCTTTGGAAAGGAAAACACAAGTATTTGGGGGTATATATTATGCACATTTTTCTTCCTGTATTATTCAGCAAGAGTACTGCCAGCTCCCTGAGTAATATTGTATGGTGTGTGGTGTTTGTGATAGTGTGTGGTGTTTTAGGTACCCTGCAAATAGCACTTAGTGCTATTTTCTTTCCCATCATTCTAGATGCCAGATTAAATCCCAACTACTGATGGGAAGACTGACTTTGATGTCACCCGAACAGCCACCTTAAATTAAGATGCCTTTTCTTCTGATGTAAAGTGGCAACATTAAGAATTCCAGACTTTGGTAGGGGAAGAACTTGCTTTGATAAGTTTGGATTCCTTTAAAGTTTGAATTACATTGAGGTTGGCAAATTCAGCCTTAGGAAAAGTAATATAAGGGGACAAAACATTGATTTATTTTGATCATGGCGAGGCCACCTATAAAACATCTTATTACCTCCCTTGTGAGGTTACGGTGAAATACAATAGATGAATGAGGAAAGCATATGGACATAAAAAGAGGGGAAAAAAACTCAGAAAACTACTAGATCTTAGTTTTATTTGAATGACTTGGGAGCACTCCTTTCTTCATAATGATCTTTAGGTGGAATTGTACAGATAGGGAAAGTCCCTCTACATGTATTGCCTGTAGCGGTGTGGAATTTCATTTAAAAAACTTCCAAATGAAATCCTTCAGGCTGGCATTCTTTGCCAAGTCAGGATACAAATTAGACTCTTGCCTGTTTTCTAATTGAAACTGAAAGCAATACATGGGAAATGAAACTAACATAACCCCAAAAATCCAAAATAAAGGATGTATGGTCCATACATTCATTTTGTTTTCTCCCTTTGAAATACCTAAATTATCCCAGATAGTTACAGAGAAGAACAGCTAGACAAACAAGGTTTCATATTTCTGCTTTCTCCCTTCCAAAAGATTGTTTAGCTGTTTGGATGCTTTAGTTGGAATGGTATTGGGATAATGCAAAGGGCTGAGAGGACATTCAGTGAGTTAGAACTGGATTAATATATTGAAGAACAAATTAAACCGCACCAGAAAAAGACTCATTTTAGTGCCAAGGAGTTCGAAAAATTCCATGGAGGTAAAAAATGGATATGAAAGAAAAATTTCCTCCAAATATTTGACACATGCCAGTGAGTCACAACACCCTTAGATTTTTCTTCTCCTAGTATTTATCACAACTTTAAAAATGAACTGACCAATTCCTTCAATGCTGTTTCTGTTTTGTCCACCTATGAGCTGCTTCAGGATTAGGTTTTGTTGCTTTTTCAAGGCTCATATTAAACATAATGCATTGCCAAACAATCGGATTTATTGAGCGCAGAGCACTATATTGAACACTTGGGAGAGAACAACATAACAGAGTTGATAGAGATGTTCCCTGCCCTCGGTGAGCTTACAGTCCAAAGGAGGATACAGATATCAATATAAAGAAATTACATATGAACAGTGGGGTTGAGGGAGGGGTGAAAAAAGGAGCAAATCCAAGTTTAAGGGTGACAGAAGGACAGAGAGAAGAGGAAATGAGGGCTTAATCAGGGAAGGCCTCTGGAGGAGAAGTGCTTTCGATAAGGCTTGGAAGGTGGGGAGAGTGATCCCTTGTCGGATACAAAGACTGAGGACATTCCAATCAAGCAATCAATCACATTTATTGAGCACTTACTATGTGCAGATCACTGTCCTAAATGCTTGGGAGAGTACAATGTAACAGAGTTGGTAAAACAATCCCTACTCACAGTGAGTTTACAGTACAGAGGGGAATACAGGCATTACTATAAATCAATAAATTATGGCTATGTACATAAGTGCTGTGGGCTGAAAGGTGAAAAAGGGAGCAAATACAAGAGCAAGGCAGACACAGAAGGGAGTGGGAGAAGAGAAAATGAGCACTTCTTTAGGGAAGACCTCTTGGAGGAGATGTGTCTTCAATAAGGCTTTGAGGGCGGGGAAAATAATTGTCTGCTGGATATGAAGAGGGAAGGCATCCAGGCTAAAGGCAGGACATGGGCAAGAAGTCAGTGGTGAGATGGACATGAACCAAGTACAGTGAGTAGGTCACCATTAGAGAAGTGCAGTGTGCAGTTTGGTTGTGGTGGGAGAGCAGCGAGGTAAGGTAGGAGGGGACAAGGGGATTATATGCTTTAAAGCAGATGGTAAATTGTTTCGTTTGATGTGCAATCACTGGAGGTTCTTGAGGAGTGGAGAAACATGGACTGAATGTTTTTGTAGAAAAATGATCTGGGCAGCAGAGTGAATTATGGACTGGAGTCCGGAGAGACAGGAGGCAGGGAGGTCAGCAAGGAGGCTGAAGCAGAAATCAAGGCAGGATAGGATAAATGTTTGGATTCACGTTGTAGCAGTTTGGATGGAGAGGAAAGGGTGGATTTCAGTGATGTTGGGAAGTGAGAAAGGAGGCTGATGCAGTAATCCAGTAGGGATAGGATGAGTGACTGTACTAACATAGTAGCCGTTTGGATGGAGAGGAAAGGGCGGATCTTGGCTATGTTGTGAAGGTGAGACCGGCAAGCTTTGGTGACGCTTGGATATGTGGAGTGAATGAGACAGTGGAGTCAAGGATGACACCAAGATTGTGGGCTTGTGAGAGGGGAAGGATTTAAACAATCCTACAGTAAACAAAAAGGAAAAAAATGTAATACTTGGAGAGACTGTTTTTCTGACTTCTGATCACTCCAGGCGACAAGCAGCCTGAAATTTCACATACCAAGTGTTGTGCGGGCAGGGTTTCTAACCACCATCTCCTCAGCTGCCTGGGGCCCATCTTCTTTGCCATGATATCAGACAGAAGGAAGGAGACCCCCACACTGTCATCATCATCATTGACAGCAATTTTCATTGAGCACCTACTGTGAGCCAAGTACTATATTTAGTGCTTGAGAGAGTCCCAAAGAGTTAGAAGATACGATCCATGTCCTCAAGGAATTTACATCCTAATAGGACTTACTCTGCATATCTGGTATTTAATTATCTATTTATATTAATGTCTGAGAAGTAGCATGGCGGAATGGATAGATAATAATAATAATGTTGGTATTTGTTAAGCGCTTACTATGTGCCAAGCACTGTTCTAAGCGCTGGGGTAGACATAGGGGAATCAGGTTGTCCCACATGGGGCTCACAGTCTTAATCCCCATTTTACAGATGAGGGAACTGAGGCACAGAGAAGTTAAGTGACTTGCCCACAGTCACACAGCCAAGTGGCAGAGCTGGGATTTGAACTCATGAGCCCTGACTCCAAAGCCCATGCTCTTTCCACTGAGCCACGCTGCTTCTCATCACGGGACTGGGAGTCAGAAGGCCGTGTGTTCTAACCGGTTCTGTCACTTGTCTGCTGAGTGACCTTGGACAAGTCACTTCACCTCTCTGTGCCGCATCTGTAAAATGGGGATTGAGACTGGGAGCCCCACAGAGGACAGGAGCTGTGTCCAACACGATTTGCTTGTATCCACCCCAGCGCTTAGTACAGTGACTGGTACATAGTAACTGCTTAGCAAAATACCATACATATTATTACTGTCTTCCCCTCTAAACTGTAAACTCATCGTGGGCAGGGAATGTGTCGGTTTATTGTTATAGTGTACACTCCCAAGTGCTTAGTACAGCGCTTTTCACACAGTAAGTGCTCAATATATACAATTGAATGAATGAATGCAGACCCCAGAGTCCTGATGTCATGGGATCTCAGGGTGGAGCTTCTCTCCTATAGGTTTGGCCTCAATGTCAGGGCTCAATCTTGAAGTCCTGAAGGCCAAGGAGCATTATAGGTGCCTGCTTGTCTCAAGAGGTGCCACCTTTTCTTTTTTTTTTTTCCCAGGTCTACATGGGAAAAGTGAAGAAAGCAGCCAAAGGGTTTTATGTTCAGATAAAACTAGCATGTGGTACTTCAAGACACATGGGGAAAACACATTTCTCATTTTGAATTACCTTCTCAGCAGTTTCAACATTCGATCCTCCTTTCTTTTATTCATTTTAGATTTGAGATATATAAATCTGTATTTAAAGAAAGTGCCGCTGTCTGCAATTTGCCTATGAGTGTGTGTGTGATTGAAAAGTCCATTGTGGGATCCACATCCCTGCCACAAAGTGTGCACAAAAGGGCTATCCTTTGTTGTATTGTTTACATTTACCGGTTACAACACCTGACACTGTTTTCTATTTTGCCTTTGGATACCTGGTTTGAATAAAGCATTGTATTTTAATTTCAGCACATATTCCCACAGGCCCTTGGCAACTGAAAGTTTCCAATAATGAATTCTATTAAGACCTGTGACCTCTTCAACTGTAAGGGAGAAGGTCTGGGAAAGGAGGAAATGATTGATTCTTGATTCCAAATATTTTAAAGAGTTTTCAAGTCCGGAGAAAATGCCGATAGATGAGAACTTTCCCTTGAATTCTTAAATTTATCATAATTACACGGAAGACTGCACACTGACTGCATTAAGGGGATTGAGATCTAGTAATAACCAATTGTTGAGCTTTGTCAAACTCGACACTCAGGAACTGATGAAAGATGTCCTTCCTCCTAACTGAGATCTTTTCTCCCTGTCAAGGGCAAGCAAAAATCACCCCCCCAGCCCACTGGTTCTTACACACACCAGAACCATAGGGCCATTTTCTCTTCCAGTAGATAGAGTAGTGATAGGGTCAGGGGCAATCTGGATTGAATCAGTCTCCCACAGCATCGGATCTCAGCGGGATCCCACCTTTATGGGTTTTAAGGGGACAAGAGGGAAACCACACTTCTGCCCCTGCATACAGGTGTGTACCTGCTGTCACAGTAGATGGGGGATTAAGCCCCTATGGGGCAGGACTGGTGCAGCCCAGAAGCCAGTGGTTTAACCAGCCCAGCCCCTTTTCCAGCCCTATTCCCAACCCCTTCCAATCATTTACTCAATCGGTGGTTTTTATTGAGTGTTTCCTGGGTGCAGAACAGTGTACTAAGCCCTTAGGAGTTGGTAGTCACATTCCCTGCCCACAGTGCATTTACAGTGTTAAAGGGGGAGGCAAACATCAGTAGAAATATGTATATTACGGATACGTAGATAAGCGCTGTGGGACTGAGGGTGGCGTGAACGATAATTGTGGTATTTTTTAAACACTTCTTATGTGCCAGGCACTGTACTAAGCTCTGGGGTCGATACAAGCGAATTGGGTTGGACACAGTCCCTGTCCCACATGGGACTCAGTCTCATTTCCCATATTACAGGCACAAAGGAGTTAAGTGACTTCCTCAAATTCACGCAGCAGACAAGTGGGGGAGCAGAGATTAGAACCCAGGTTCTTCTGACTCCCAGGCCCATGGTCTATCCACTAGGCTGCGCTGCAAGTGTCCCAAGGCTACAGATCCTTTCCCAGGCCCTTCTATTTCACTGCACCTGGTTGTAAGCAAACCATCAGCCACTGGCTTTCCCAAGAGCCAAAAGCAGAGAAAGAACACACCAGGATAACCTCCTGCTTCACTGGGGTTTTAACATTCAGTTCTAATCACGGAGATACTGAGCCAAATTAACCTGCTCCAGATTCATGCCATCAGCAACCGAAGATTGACAGTGCTAAGTCTGCTATGAAGATGACTTCTCAAGGCTGGGAAGGGTGGAAATGGAACAGAGCCACAGGATACAGCAGAATCAGAGCTATCCTTGGGGGCGAGCAAGGTTTCCTAGGGTAACCCCCGAATCTGGGGGTGTGGAAAATGTAGAGCAGAAAAATGGTTAGAGAGAGAGAAAGAGAAATTCACAAAACACTCCTCTCTAGAGTTAGATTCCTAAGGGCTTCCAACCTATTTAAAAAGGATCATCACTCATCAGCCCCATCATCATTATCTGCTCGATCAGAAGGAGGAGGAGGGATAATCACCAAGGGATGATCAGCTTCTTATCACTGAGCTCCTCATTTCAGTGCTTAAACTGCAAGACTTTTTTTTTCAGGAAATAGTTCATATTTTATCATTAGAACTGCTGATCATAACCCGGTTAATAGACAAATATTGCTATTGCACGAAAAAGCGCTAATGTGATCCCACGTAAGCGCTATTATTAAATTACCTTAACTATTTTACCTTGCCGACGCATTATGATTTTCTCTCTTAAGAAGAGCTTGTACATGTACACAAAAATCTATAAACTCTTTCCAGGAATACAAAAGCATGTTCTATGATGTTGATAAGAAACAAGACAGTCACTCTCTCCTGACATATTTGTTCTTTAAAAACAAATCAATGGCACAGGGATTTGGCACCTGAATGCAGAGCAACGGCTTGATGAAGCAAAGATTGTCTTCATTAAGGACATTAATATTCATAGAGAGTAGAAAATCTGACACAAGAGAGGACTCACTAACCTTTCCTCATATTAGATTTTTACTTCTTAACACAATTACAGTCCGGCAATGACTTAATTAATGCTGCTTTTCGTCAGACTGCTTTAAAGAGCTGTCAATTTGGTCCTGCAGAGACTGTCAGTGAAACAGAAAGACAGTCATCTAGGCTAAAAAGACACAGGAAGAAATTCAAACACTTAATAACATTCAAAGTGCTATGCAAAGTCGCACATCAGCTGGTATTAAGGGGAGTTTTTGTCTTTTCGCCAATCCTATTTACATTGATATTGTGTGGTGCATTGTGATAGTGTACTGAGCTACCAGGAAGGACTAGGGATCAGGAGAAAGGATTCAACTGAACTGCAACTTCAAATGTGAATATTAAATCATCACCCATAACAACCACAACTGATATTGGGGCCCAATTTGCCAAATGAGTTCATTCTTCTCGGCAAACCCACAAACACATCCACAAGGCCCAGTGCAGACCGGCTGATGTATAAATCAAGGTGACATCAAACTGAAAAATCTTTGCTCCTTAGATCAATTTCTCTCTTTATTATTTTTAATCTCAAACCCTGATTATTTCCCTCAGCAACACACTCTCCCTAACTCACTTTTTATAGCTCAACTCTCAGAGCTGCTGAATCAGTAAAGAGCTTACAAAATTCAGTCTTCCAGATGACTGCTTAGCCCAGAGAATTGGGAAAGGGGATATGGAGGGCCATTCACATTTAAGTTGCCAATAAAGATTTAACCAGTCTCGAATGGCTGAAAGATATAATGGCAAATGGTTGATTGGTCCCCTTTAAAAAAAAATTCATTACAGTAGAATTCACAGAGGGCTAGTGACCCTCATACTAAATTATCATTGACATTCCCACTAGGAGTCTCAGCAGTAGCCTTATCTGAAACAGGTCACTGAAAATAGGATCCATTAAATCCATCATTGATATTAATTGGGCTTCTACTGAGTCTAGTAAGCCCTTAGGAAAATACAACAGAAGCAAAAACCACGTTCCCTGTCCTCAAGGAGCTTACGGAAGCTGCTTAGGAGAAGCAGAGTAGCCTAATAAAAAAAGCACAGGCCTGTGTTCTAATCCCACCTTTGCTATTTGCCTGTTGTGTAAATTTGGACAACTCGCTATACTTCTTGGTGCCTCAGTTTCCTCAACCATTCTTATATTGGGAACCCTTTGTAGGGTCCAGTCTGACTGTACGGTATCTACTCCAGGACTTAGTATGGTGCTTGGCAAGCAGTGCTCTGCACAAAGTAAGTGCTCAGTAAATACTATTACTATTTCAATGAAAGGGAGGAGACACACATAAATATTACTTACAAATGTAGGAACATTAGGATATACAAGGCCATAACAGGAAACAGTATAAATACAATAGAATGAGAATGCTGAATAAATAATTGAATGTACAAGTAAACATTAAAATATACAGAAATCCACTACTGGTAAAAGAGTGTATCTTTCAAATATACTCCACATGTTGAACCTGTTAACTGAGGTCTCATATCTCTAGAGGATGATCCTTGGGGAACTTCCAGAATGATCAACTTAATAAATGGAATTGTTCAAAGAATCTCTATACTACTGTGATTTATACTGACTGGACACTGAAATAGACACTGACCAGCATTAGGGAACATCTACTGTTTGCAGAGCGAGGTGGACGACAACAAAGGACGAAGAGGACATGGTTTCTTCCCTCACAAAGTTCACAATCTAGTACGCTAAACACCTCTCTGAAACTTTCCTAGAAAGGGAAGTTATAAAATCGACATACTCATAGAAGCTGGGAAGTAGATGGCGGTTTAAGATCGCCTTTCTTTTTTTGGACTATGTGGCACCCAGAGCCAGAAAATCTGGATCTGAGGATCTCTATGGAGCAAGGGACATCACACCCCACCCTCTCCAAGTGTACACATTCTTGCCTATTGTCCTTTTAGGGTAGGTAACATGACTTATGGCATAGTGGATAGAGCACGGACCTGGGAGTGAGAAGGTCCTGGATTCTAATCCCAGCCTCGCCACTTGTCTGCTGTGGAACCTTGGGCAAGTCACTTCACTTCTCTGTACCTCAGTTCCCTCATCTGTAAAATGGGGATTGAGACTGGGAGCCCCCCATGGGGCAGGGACTGTGTCCAACCTGATTGGCTTGTATTCACTCGAGCGATTAGCACAGTGCCTGGCACATAGTACGCACTTAACAAATACCATAATTATTCAGTTGTAGTAGTAGTAGTAGTAGTAGTAGTAGTAGTAGTAGTATGCCTGCATTATAACCAAATAAGGCTGGTAAGTTACTGATGGAGTAGACACCCTTCGAAAAGGTGCAAAGGTTTACCTAAAGAAGAAGAATCATGCCCGCTAAATCCAGGTCATTATTAAGGCATCTGAATATCTTATGAATCATCCTGCCTGGAATTTTATAAAGTCCACTGACAATAGGAATACACCCAGTTCTTCCATAATATGTCTTTTTACTATGTGTTTTTGTTAGAACTCTGATAGGGAGTTAGGAAATGTTTTTTCTCTCTATCTGGAGAGAAAACAACTGTGGTTTGGGAAGAAATGTTAAGTCAATCAGTCAATCAATCAATGGTATTTATTGAGTGCTTACAGTGTGCAGAGAACTGTACCAAGCACTTGGGAGAGTACCATATAGCTGATTTCACAAGCATGTTTTCTTGTCCACAAGGAGCTTGCAGATCAAGGCACGTGTACTCGAGCAAGAGTTTT
Source organism: Ornithorhynchus anatinus (assembly GCF_004115215.2). Classification (NCBI taxonomy): domain Eukaryota; kingdom Metazoa; phylum Chordata; class Mammalia; order Monotremata; family Ornithorhynchidae; genus Ornithorhynchus; species Ornithorhynchus anatinus. Next base: position 10,004,302 of record NC_041735.1, on the reverse strand, counting down.
CCTTAATATGGGATTTGTCAGGAATAAAAACTCCTATGTTGTAGAAGAATAAGATGTAATGGATGAGTACAAGATAAATGAATGTGTGTGTCTTAAGTGTAAGTTTGTACTGTTCAGATTGTGCACAAAAACACAACCCGGACCACTGAGCAACAGGAACATTTCACAGAAAAATCCTCAGAATTGTCACCCACGATCCTCAGTGACAAAATATACATTGTGAAACAGAAAATGCAAATACTATTGGAGTGGATTGCATTTATCCTCCCTTGCTTTAATGAAAAAATTAGAATACAGAACTAAAGGAGCCTTTAGTTCTATGGGTATGGAAAATTTTTGTATGAATAACTTACACAACCTTGGTATCAAAGACTTTCAGTTTTAGGATATATTACATTTGGCTGCTTCCTATTCAGTGTGCTTTTTCAAAGTAGTTACTGGAGGCAGAGATAAAAATGAACTTTAGAAAAAAATGTATGCTAGTGTTTTACATTTGCTTTTAATTAACAGGTCTTATTTTGTTCTAAGTGTGTCTACATTTTTCTTGGGCTACATTTCTTCACTTATTCTGAATTGAGAAAGGTAAAGTACCGCAAAGCCATTCTGAATTCTGTAGAAATCCATAAACATCTCTTTAAAATATGATACTATCTTAACCTCTCAGCTATGTCATTCATTATTTAGCAAGTCCCATTCAAATATCCTTTACTATCAAGGCCTTGCAATAGCTACGGTACAGTGAGGTCATGCAAACCAAACTTGTACACGTATTTCAAGCCATATGCAACATTAAGATGTTCCCAATTAAATCCTATCCTACTATTCTTTCCCATTACCTTTATACTCCACAAACTTCTATATTAAGCTAAAATATAAGATAACAATAAGAGTGCAGTTATTCCTAGCATATTGTAGAAACCAGAGCTGAAAATGGTATTTAGAAGACAATATTTTACTCTAGGACATGAACAGAACTGAAAAGAAAGTGATGATTTCCTCTGAAATTTACTGCTTTGGAGGGGTAACAGAATGGTCTTAATTGAACTTCTATTGAATGGAAAGCACTGCACTGAACATTTGGGAAAGTAAAATAGAATCCTTATCAAAATTGCAAAGGTCTTCTGCAGTATCTCATTTCTTGCTCAGTACATACCTTTAAAGAGTGAAAGAGCAGTTTTGATGTTGTCCACTTTATGGATAGAGAAACGGAGGCATAGAAGGATTAAGAGACCTGTCGATTCTGCTCCTGACTTCCAGCCCAGTATTCACTTTACTAGATTTAGACCTGAAGGACATTTAACAGTCTGATGGCTTGCGCTCAGAAAGATCCCTTGGGGTCATTTACTTTAGTCTCACCTCATTTCCAGGACATACCTACAACTTGTGCTTCATTCCTTGCTATCTGGCATTTCCCTTTCAGATCCCTCACCAATCATTGTTGAGAACAATGAACACAGAGGGGTAAATTATTCTCTTTCCTGCATTCACTTTCCTAATAATTTTCCTTTAACTTGGGAACTGCTGGCTGGACTAACATAATGAAATCCTTTTTCAGTATATTTTTGAGGGGTTTGTGTACATTCAGTGTTGCACAAGTATGGAGACTCAGATCAAGCTACCAGTGGAAAATCTAAAAGGTGATCAATTACTGCTCTGGTACACAAGAAAGCACAATATTCTAAGTTTCTAGCTCTCTTCTTCATTCCTATCCTTCATGCAACCCAGAAAATGCTATATTACATTTTCTAATCTGCTGCATATAATTAACAGTAAGTTAGAGAAATGGCCCTGCAGTGAGATTCAGTGAGTGAAACATTGGTGCATTCCACTGGAATGGTAAAAAAAAAGAAGTTGGAAAAGCAGCAGACATAAATAACACTGTCAGGCTTTGTTTTAAATCCTTTTGCCTTTTTAGAAAAATAACTAGTTTTAGACAGATCTTTTAGTTTTCCTACTTCCAATCACTGAAAGGATGCACTAGCAGGGTATTTTATATGAGTTTTCTCTGTTCCTGCATGGGCAATCCAAAATAACAGTAATAATAATACTGATTATAATTACAGTGGTATTTGTTAAGTGCTTACTTTGTGCTGAAACACTATGCTAAACACCAGGCTGGATACAGTGCAATCGACATGTATAATTCTATTTACTCTTTTGTGGACTTATAAAATATCTTTTTGAAATATCTTGAGAATTTAGTTACCCTCAGTACTCATTTATAACATGGGAGTTACTATCAAACAGAAAAGAAGATTAGGTGTTACCATTCAATATTACTTGGTTTACTAAATTCTGGGCTTTTTTCCCCTTTTCCAGAACTCTTTATTGCCAAAAAAAAGGATTTTACACTAAGCATTATAATACTGTGCCCAATCAAAACTGGTCCCATCACTCAACTTAGAGAAGATATCCTTGGTCTGGCCTTCCAATCACAGTAGCTCTGACCGTACACTAGAAGCACTAGTTGGTACCATTAATTATAAGATGTTCCTCCCACAGAAAGTACTACAAGTCATTCACATTTCTCAGAAAACCAGGTAAACAGCCTTTAAATTAAACAACCCATCACCACTGGGTGAAATGAGCATTTTAAACCACAGCCCATTGCGTTGAAGCTGCTGGAAAATACAGCTGAGCTCTCAGAAGAAGACAAAGAACACAAGGCATTCCATTTACCCAGAGAGCAGCTGTTCATTTGCTTTGGAGAATAGAGGCCTAAAGGGTTAGATAGAACTGAACTGCTCAGCCTTTAACATTTTTGCAAAATTATCTTGTTGACAAGTGCAGTATTATAAATTTGAATCCATTAGCTAAAAGGATCCATAAATATTTGAATAATGGCCTTTTTACAGTTTTAACCAGTCTATCAAACACGTTGCATGTCTATTTTTTACAATTTTCCTACTGCTAAAATGTAAAGTGCTGGACCGAATTATATTGAAGGTTTATAGAAAAAGGCTTTCTCCCCACAGTTTCAGAAGGGAAGCTGTTTACCACCCACGGGAAACATCCCTCCAGATTTGAGATTTTCTGAGATCAGAAATTCAAATTTGGTATTATTGACTTTTTTTGCCCCTTCTAAATTCCGGTAGATTTCCAGTGTCTCTTCAGGTGCCAAAACGCCAACTGTCTGTGTTCTTTGCTTTAGAAAGAAACACCAATAGCAATTATTAAGCCCTGGTGGGGTGCAAAATACTCTACTAAGCAATGGAGAAAACACATGGGCATTGGGTTGGATACAGTCCCTAGCCCACAACAGGTTCTCAGTCTAAAGTGGGAGACACACACACACACACACACACACACACACACACACACGGAAAAATCGAGCAGGATAGTAATCAGCGATTCAAAATTAACAGTAAAACCTACAGTTCTTTACTTCTTAGGAGAGATGATCCTCATCTTCTTGGCCTTCGATTAATCAATCAATCAGTTATATTTACTGAGCACTAACTGTGTAGAGCACTGTTCTAAGCATTTGGGAGAATATAATACAACAGAGTTGATAGATATATTCCCTGCCTATGATGAGCTTGCAGTCCAGAGGTCCTTCTCATCAATTCTGGTAGGGCCCAACAGGGACAACTTTGAACTTCGACCTAACCATTACTCTTGCAGGGATTAATGTTGGTGGGAGAATGGGGGCTCTCCTAGCCACTGGGTCAACTTCAGGAGACTTCAGAGTTAGCTGGTTACAAGCTTCTTCCCATCTTTTGCATCTGTAGAAAGGGGCAAAACTGGAGTCCACACTTGAGGTCACAAAAAATACTGAATCATTCAATCAACCATATTTATTGAGTGCTTCCTGTGTGTAATGCCCTGTATCATCAGCAGCAGCAGCAGTAGTATTTAGTGAGCGCTTTCTATGTGCACAGCACTCCACTAAACCATTGGGAGAGTACAATATTTCGACCCACAGGACTGATTCTTAAAACTCTTTTCAGTGAGAAAAATGTTGAAAAAAGTAAAAGAAAAAATTGCACATCCAGTATGCTTATGTTTTCAAAGTTTTATACATGGTATTCATAGGTCCCCTACGGCCCATTTGACAAATGAACATATCTTTCTTCTGTTTGGCTTTCACACCAACACATAATGAAGTTACCACTGCAGTCTGAGCCATGAAGAATGGCAAAGCTCCCGGATCTGGTGGTATACCCACTGAGAGCTACAAGCAGGGAAAAGAAAGCCTACTTAGTCATCGTCTCGGGCTATGCCTCCTCACTAAGGAAATGGCACAGGATTTCTAAGAGGTCACCGTCATTACTGTCTTCAAGAAGAAAGAGGAGAGAGCTGTGTATGGAAGCTATTGCTCTACCAACTTTAGAAGAGCATCATTAACCATACATTCTCAGGGTTGCTATACTCTTCCAGGCCACAGTAAGGCACGACAGGCATGATGCATGGCTCTGTCAGATGTTAGGTACGGGAAAAATAAGGAACTATTCTTTGACCACATAAGAGCCTATGAAACTGCTGTTGGTAGACCTGCAGCACAGCCTAATGAGAAGCAGTGAGGTTGACTGGAAAAAGCACAATACTTGGAAGTCAGGGGATCTCAGTTCAAATACTGATTTTGTCACATCCCTGCTGTGTGATGTCGAGCAAGTGATTTAACTTCCCTAGTGCCTCAGTCTCCTCATCTGTAAAATGGATATCCAATACCTATTCTCCCTCCCAGTTAGACTGTGAGTCCCATGTGGTAGAAGGACTGTGTCTGATCTGATTATCCTGTATCTATCTCAGTGTTTGGCACATATTAAGTGCTTAACAAACACCACAATTACTATAGCTACTAAAACCATTAGACTACCTGAGAAATTAATTAAAAACCCAGTTATTTCATAACGACATGACTTTTCATGCATACTCAGAATTGAAGTAAAGTAGGGCTGCGTAGGGAGTCCAGTTTCATTCAAGCCATTTTATGAAGCCACATTCAAAAGATCTGAAGGAATCTGGAGTTGGTATCAGAGTGTGATTCTAATCCCTCTAGAAACTCAATTCACCAAATTGAAGGAATCATCACAAGTCATATCATATATAAACATGACATTTGTATCATATTTGCATCATATACAAATCACTCGTACGAAAGCCCCAATTCAAACAAGGCTCAAAAATACATACACAAGAATTCATAATTATTAAACTGCCTCTCAGAAAACACCTTGGTTTGACAATTATTCTGAAGAAAAATGTTGCTATGTATTAGCCTGAACTTGGCACACATTATAGACAACAAAGGAACTCCATCTGCAACACAGATTTGATTATTATCCAACCTGATTATCTAACCCAGACTTTAGTTCAGGGCTTCTCCCATAATACATGCTTAACAGATACCACAACTATCATTGTTTTTGTCACTGATTTTCTTTCTACCTGGGAAGCACATTGTCCAGTGACACAAGAATTGACATGGAAATGCAAATCAAGAAGAGTAGAATGTCCACTGGAAAATTTAAAGACGGATGGGTGGTGCCAAAATGGCAACCAAGCCCGATATACGGGGTGTGAAAGGCAGGGAGGATAAGAAATGGGGAGGTAGGATGGGGCAGAAACAGTTAATAAACTGCTAACCAAACAGTTGACAGGCTTTGGTGAAAAGCCACTTTTCTTTGGAATGAAAGGATGGAGGGTAAAAGCTGGGGAGAAGGGGACCGTGAGGAGAGAGGAAACCTAGCAAACTCTCCAGTAATAATAATATGTAATTCTGGTAATTATTAAGTACTTACTATATGTCAAGCACTGTATTAAGCACGGAGGTAGATACAAGATATTCAGGCTGGGCACACTCCTTGTTTCACTTGGGCACATGATCTAAGGGGTAGGAAGAATAGGTATTGAATCTCTATTTTACAGATGAGGAAAGAGAGGCATAGAGAAGTAAAGTGACTGATCCAAGGTCACACAGCTGGCAAATGTTAAAGCCAAGATTAGAAAACAGGCCCCTTGACTCCCAGGCACTTACTATTTCTACTAAACCACTCTTTCTCCTCAGGAGTATCAAAGAATCATTTTTAATAGAGGCTGTACTGGAGTGATCTATGCAGATTCAGAAGTTCGTTGTGCAATGGGAACGTGTCTATTGACTTTGTTATACTGTGCTCTCCCAAGTGCTTATTTAATACAGTGCTCTGCACATAGTAAGCACTGAAGAGATACAACTAATAGATTCATTCATTCATATTCTGCCAACAAATGAATTTTGGAGAAGGGTGGCATAAGAAGAGCAAGAATTGGGGAGGGAGACTTGTCGTGTCTTGTCTTATGCTGCCGAGTTGTTTCCGATCCATTAGCTACTCCATGAACACATCTCTCCCGAATGCCCCACTCTCCAATCTGCAATAATTCTGGTAGTGTATCCATATAGTTTTCTTGCTAAAAATACAAAAGTGGTTTATCATAGCCTTTTTCCCACACAGTAAACTGTAGTCTCCACCCTCAACTCTGACCCATATTATTGCTGCCCAGCACAGGAGTATTTTGACTGGTAGCAGATTGCCTTCCACTCACTAGCCACTGTCCAAGCTAGGAATGAATGGGGAGGGCTCTGCTTGACTTTCCCTCCTGTAGCTGAGACTGGAAACTCTCCAGGTGCGATTCTGAGAGGGGGCCCCTGAACACTAGAGGTGTTCAAAAAAGGAAAGCCTGTATTGTTCTGGGTTTTTCTCTCTTTGGTTTTGAGCAAGCCAGAGAGAGTCAAATGGTGGAGAACATAGCAAAGGTACCTTGATTGTCATACTCTGTCGTCTCTTCAAGGTAGTCAGCATTGTCATTTGCAACTTAGTCCAGAGGGCTAAAAGTATAGGCCAAACAGAAAGTCCACAGGGCAATTATAGGGTGCCAAAACAGATATTCTATGAGCTGAATTTGGGATAACACTTAAGGGGTGGACAGAAAAAATACTTCAAAGACACAATGAAAACTTAAAGGATGTAGGATGGCAACGGACAGCTAGGAAACAACATCAAATGTCACATAGCAATCAGAAATGGGTTGATTGTCTTGGAAAAGAGACCTGTGTCACCAAGAAGGAGAAATGAACACAGTGTCAATGTGCAGCCGGAAGCAAAATTTGCACATGATATGGATGGGATTGTCAGTTAGCATTTGTCTTATCATTCATTCTAGCACATAGTACAAAATCTCACTAGAAGTAGTTTCTTCTTTGAACCTGAGCAGCTATATTTACATATACACATACACACGTGTGGGGGTGTGTGCATAAATATGTGTTTGTGTATATAGAAGTGATCTTATATCTATATATCAAATAGAAAATGAAAATTAATGCTGCTTCTTATTGTTTTGTAGACTTGTTTTCTTCAAAAAATTCTTGTTAGAGCTTAGCCCATTTTAAAAGCAAATTTGGGATCACCACACCTGTCTTAATCAAGTAATAGTGCCCAAAACTATCTGGGGACATAAAATTGAGATCAACAGAAAAGGGCACCTACTAGAGGTCTATGCAAAACTCCTGGCCTTTCTACTTCAGATTTGACAGGGCTTTGAAGAGGCGTGAATATCATCTCTGTATATTTCATCTCAGGAATGGCTTCTCACTCTATCATTCCCCACGTCAAACAGAAGCATGTATTGTGTCGTAAGTTCAGCCCTAGAGAAATTATCAATATTCACACATCTGGCACATATCTGTTGGAAAAAAAATCATTATGCCATTGGAATTTTCTCCATTATTTTATAGCAAAATGTCAGTCTCATCAAAAAGAAAAAAACAGGAGATTCCTCACTGTCATTTCTTGATGCGGTCTTGCAGTGTAAATCTAATTTGCTTCACGACACCATTCACAACAGTATAGATGAAGAGGAAGAGGAGGTTGGTGATGTCACGACTGGGAAAAAAAGCAAAATGCTAGAATGTGTTTTCATTTCCACAACCCCCACCTTCCATAAAGTGTAGAGGAGCCAAATTTCATCAAGTTTGGCACAGTCATAGGAATTAACTTGACTGCAATGTATGCCAGATTTCAAAACAATTTCTAACAGTTTCTGTGCGACTGGGTAAGCAACTGAAAATTGACATGTTGTGTTGTGCCCGAGTCAGCCAACTGCTGTCACTGCATAATTAGATTTTCTTGCATGAGAGAAAAGAGATTTCTTTAAAAAAAAAATTAAGAAATAATGCAGAAGCTAATACATAGCACAAATGGGCATAGTATCCACAGATAGGGGAGAAGTGCATAGTATTCCAAGGTCCCGAATAACTCTGCTGACATCCCTCCTCTAGTACAAGAGGTACAGTGCTACAGTGAGAAGCAGAATGGCATTGTGGATAGAGCACGGGCCTGGAAGTCAGAAGGTCATGGGTTCTAATCCCAGCTCCGCCACTTGTCTGCTGTGTGACCTTGGGCAAATCACTTCACTTCTCTGTGCCTCAGTGACCTCATCTGTAAAATGGGGATTGAGACTGTGAGCTCCACTTGAGACAGGGACTATGTCCAACCCGATTTGTTTGTATCCACCCCAGTGCTTAGTACAGTACCTGATGCATAGTAAGCCCTTAACAAATACCATAATTATTATTATTAAGAGCTGCCAATTGGCCTGACCTACCTGACCTCACTGATGCCCCTGAAGAGGGCGAGGAACTTTCCACGCCAGAGGCAGATGGGATTTCTTTTCCCGAAAAGATAAAGAAACAAAATCCCAAACTAGTTGCAATTCAGCCAGTCAACCTAGTCTATTTCCAACCTCTCTTCCAGATAATATAATTCCTGCGTAACTGACTCCCAGCTTTGACCATGAGTCCTGGAGTCATCATTAACTTATTTGGATGCCCTGTTAGATAAATGCCAATGGGAAATCAAATGCCGGTAAAAGTGAAAAACTGCCCAAAGCAATCAAGAAGTTGGTGCATCCCAGACGATGACTGTAGTTAGGAGAGCTGTAGTTAAAACTCTCCTTAATCTGACAATGAGTTAAGAATCAGGTTAGACTACTTGCAAATCTGAATTTTGGCTGTTTTTGAGGAGAAGTTCAAGCTTTTTAAATGTATTTCTTATTCTTACTTTTTTGGACATGTATGATGGGATTTGCTGAAACATTTCATTTTTGTGCACAGTAGAACAGCAAAAGAAAAGACTATAAATGCAAAATTCCTTTCATAACTCAAAAATCTAAACCAGATCATGCAAATATAATAACAGGACAACAGTTGGATTGTGTGGCATGTCCTATATGGATTCCAGCAGATCACAAGGTTCAGTAAATAGTAAGCAATAAAACCATTTTTCACTTCAACTGATCTTCCCTTTTTAACTTCTTTGAATCCTTCTGCTTCTCTCTGTGTTGTCTCGCTAACTTACAACACAAAATTGATCGCTACTCCTTTCAGCATACTTCTAACTACTTGAAAGATGAACAAAAATGATGCTTAGACTAAATTATTTTGGTGTAAAACCCCTGCACGTCTTTAACTGTTGAGTTCGAGAATCAACTTGCATCACTCAAGACAGACAGCCCTACTCTAAAGCAGCCAGGAGAAATGCCTTTTGTTCCTGACTAATAAATTATGGCCTGTAACTTGATTCTCCATTATCTATGTGTTTTTCTGCATACAGCATCACAAAACAATAAATCATCCTTCTGTCTTTCACATCATGTATGGGTTCATTACTTCACATGTCATAATTATAATCAGAGAACAAATCTAAAGTAAAAAAAAATGAACAATAAAAAAGGACTTTGTTTTTAACATCAAGACATTTCTGAATAAACTAAAATCACGGTAAGGGGCTTGACATGGTTATTTCAGCGTGACCATTTTTCAGAAAAGAAAATTTCCTTTTCAGGTACATCCTTTTAAGTTTTTTTAAAAGTAGATTAATGGGGTTTGGGAGTTTTTTGTTGTTTTTTTTTTATTGGGCACAGTTCATTTTAATACTGTATCTAAATGGAAAATGAAAAAATAGCCAAAGGGGAAAGAGAGCTCATGGTAGTATCCTTTAGTTTCAAAAAAGTTGCCATGGAATTTTGGTTTAATAAGATATCCTGTGGACTATAATATTTCTCATGCAGTTTATTTCGAAGGAAATCTAATCAATATGTTCGGATGAACAATATGCTATCATGATAAAATCCTCATCTGGGATAGCTGAGATGGAAAATGGCCTAGATAGAGAATCAAACCTCTTCCAGCTCCTGGAGTCCTCTATTTAAGTAATTAATCAATCAGTGGCATTTATTGAGTACTTATTGTACAATATACTTGTCTGCGGTGTGACTTTGGGCAAGTCACAACTTCTCTGTGCCTCAGTTCCCTCATCTGTAAAATAGGGATTAGGACTGTGAGCCCCATGTGGGACAGGGACTGTGTCCAACCTGATTAGCTTTAATCTACCTCAGCGCTTAGAACAGTGCTTGACACATAGTAAACATTTCAAAAACACCATCATTAATACCATAGAGTTGATAGACATGATCTCCGCTTACAGGAGCTTTCAGCCTACAGCCCACAGTTTAACATCAGAGCTACCCAACGCACATTTCAGATCCATATGTCTAAGAGATGCAAATTTATAAAATTGAATACCCTTAAATATGATTCAAAACACAGAATCCCCGGGTCTTCTGTTACTAAAGCAAAATATAACCTTTTTACGGTTCCATTTCTTCTCCTACTGTCACCCAGCTTTTACACTCCTCTCCTCTACCATTAACCTATTCTCTGAACCTCAGTCTTGTCTATCTCATTGCCAACCCCTTGCCCATGTCTTGCCACATCATCCCGGCTCTGTCGCCTGTCAGCTGTGTGACTTTGGGCAAGTCACTTAACTTCTCTGTGCCTCAGTTATGTCATCTGTAAAATGGGGATGAAGACTGTGACCCCTAGGTGGGACAACCTGATTACCTTGTATCTACTCCAGCGCTTAGAACAGTGCTTGGCACATAGTAAGCACTTAACAAATACCAACATTTTTATTATTATTATTACCTGGAACTCCTTTCCATTTCCTATCTGAGAGTCCACCACTGTGCCCACCTTCAAAAACCCTCCAAAAATCATATCTCCTCCAAGAGGCCTTCTCTGACTAAACCCTCATTTCTCTTATCCTCCACTCCCCCAGTGCCTGGCTCTGACTGTCACTTGTCTGTGAACAAATTAAGCACTTTGTTACCCACCCCAACCCCTGAGAATTTCTGCCCATATCCTTATACTCTCCTATTTCCACTATCTGTAATATATTTTAATGTCTGTCCCATGCAGACCAAGAATACCTTGTGGGCAAAGATCACGTTGGCCAACTTCATGGTATTGTACTTTCCCCAGTGCTTAGTACAGTGCTCTGCATACAATTAGTGCTCAATAAATACCAATGATTGATTGATTTTATTATATCCTGAAAGCTTTGTGAAAACATATTTGAAGGTAGCTGCTTTATTTTGGAGTTAGGGCCCTGATAACTCTAGAGTCACATCTTCCTTTGAGCTCCTTTTCCGCTAGTTTTAGTTTTAGCAGCAAACTGTGCATATAGCATATATAAACAATAATGATAATAATGATGGTATTTGTTAAGCACTTATTGTGTGCCAAACATTGTTCTAAATGCCGAAATTAACCATTTTCAGGAGAAGGGAGGGGTTCCACAGGATCAAAAGCAGCTGATAAATCGAGGAGAATCAGGATTGCATAGGGAACCTTGTATTCTCCTCTCAAGCAATATAGAGAGTGCTCAATAAATACCATTGATTGACTGATTGAGCATCTGTTAAGGGAGGAACTATTAGAGAGAGACCTCATAGAAGGTTCTAGACTCCAAGCCTCTGCAGAATTACACTTAATAGTCCAATGGACTAATGATGAAAAAATCATTCTACACTAATCAAGGAGTCTCTGAAATCAATAGGAACTTCCTCTGCTTGTGGATGACAAGTTGAGATGTTAGTTCCAGGCTATGTGTTTAAAGAAATCAGAGACATAATATGAAGGAGGTGATTCCTCCATTAAGTACTGTGATAGTGAGATGCTGTCCCTTCAGTGGTTTATGGAAAGTGATTCATACAAATGCATTCTAAACTGAAATGATAAACCTCTATTCGATTCAGTTTAACAATCGATTTTTTGCTTCATAGAAACTCAGAAAGATAAAAGAAGGCACGGGTTGTTATTCTCACACAAAAAAAAGTTGAGTCAGAAAGTCAGAAATTCATAAAGCAGGAGTCAGGAATTCTGGTTAGTTCAGACCTGAGGTGGCCAATTACTTGGACTGAACAACCACTTAACGGGTTTTAGGACGCTGGAAAAGACTGTAAAATACTTGGTGTTTGCAATGTCCTTTAATAAAATTTTACGGCATGTATTTAAAAAATAATCCTTTATAAACATTTCCTTCACAAATTTACCCTTATACACACACTGATACCTTTGATGTAGGTGGTCTGATGGGCAGTGATGACATTGGAGACATTTTTTTAATTTATTAGATATTGTGGTGGCCCAGATAGGCTCACTTGGTGATTGGGATAGGGTGACTAGACCACAGTTTTCCCCACTCTGGTTTAGACCAAAGCATCCTACTAAGGAGTCCTTTCTTGAGAGAAAAAATAATGAGCTTGATGTTCTCGGTAGCCCACATTTCCAAATAAGAGAACATTATTTCTACCTGCTAAAAAACTCAACTTTTCCTTAACTTGAAGAGACAGAGGGCTACATCATCTTTCTCAGCACAGCAATTCAGTGTTTCTCACCTCGTTGGGGGCAGCTTGGATTCTTCTTTTTTTAATTTTTAAAGCAATTGCAAGTTTTACACCTCTTAATGTAAATTTGTGGACAATTATTCATTATTAACTGCCAGAAGCATCACACCCCTCTCACCTTTACTGGAATGTCTGAACATCAGGGTAAACAACACAATACTGTCTTATCATAATGCGGTCTGCTACACTGCAGCAAGAACTTGTCAGATACAGATGGTGATGTTGACTTCTCAATAGGAAAAAAAAGGGCCTAAATTAGACTTCTATAAAAAGAATATTGCATATTTATTTCCACAATAACACCAAGGAAAAACGTTAGTCAAGAAGCAAGCAATTGGGTGAATAAATAAGCTTGTCTTTGTTCTCATCAATTAAGTTATTACATCAGTTGGAAAACCAGTGAATTATAATACAGATGTTTAATGAAACACTGCTGTGCCTATAAGTCAAACTCCTATTTTGTGGTGTGATTTTGGCTGCATAGTTTTGTGTGTGTTAAACCGTATTTATTAGCTGATACCCATTATTATTTTGAGCAAGGTATAATTCAGTTGTCAGGCTCCAGCACTGGGAAGGAGATTTAATCAGTGAGAGCCGCTTTGCTGCTGAGCATAAAACAATGCGGGTTTCATGAAGCAATCACGCCAGTGTGAAAAAATGGGATTAATTAGTATTGTACAAGAACAGGCAGCATGCTCATTAAAACCTTGTGAGCTGCCTCTTGATAAACTGCCACTTGATAGGGCCGCATTAATGTGACAAGGCAAAGACTTTATTTCCAAATCCTTTCTGATTGTATCTCACTTTTAAGTTACCTGCATTGACTCTCCAAGGCTTTTAGAATACAGAGATTCAGATGACCACGAGGCATCCCCCAGCCACCTGGACAAAGAAGCCCTCCTCAGATAAGGAGACTTCAAAGACAACTTTTTCAGAATTCCCACTCAAACCTAAATCAATAGGTGAAAATAAAGCATTGCCAAAGGTGGTAAATTCACATTTATCACCGGAAGCAGCATGGTCTAGTGGATAGAGCACTTACCTAGGAGTCAGAAGGCCCTGGGTTCTAATCTCGGCTCTGCCGCTTGTCTGCTGTGTGACTTTAGGCAAGTCACTTCACTCCTCTGTACCTCAGTTACCTCATCTGTAAAATGTGAACCCCGGGAGGGACATGATCTGTGTCCAACCTGATAGACTTGTATCTATTCCAGGGCTTAGAACAGTGCCTAGCACATAATAAGGGCTATCAGAGACCATTAAAAAAAAAAGCCAGTTGGGCCGAACCTAATTTGACATTTGACAATGACCTTTAATGAATCCCAAATACAAATTTTCTGCATATTTGTTTATTTAAAACTTAATATGAGGGAGATACCAAAAAGATCTGAGAAATATTTCCACCACTATGGAGAGGCTCTAAGTAAAGAAAATTGATAGGCAATACTGTCAGAGCACCTACTCCTTGAGGGACCTATTTATTAGGCCATATTGACTGTTAAGTGGAGGGTCTTTATGCTCTTATGGAAATATCCATGAAGTCCAGTGGAGCTTTTCACTAGTAAGAGTACCTGTACTTGAAGAGAGTTGTTGAGATCTGCCTAACAACAGTAATACAACAGTCTTACGATGTAAGAGACATTCTGGATGCCTAGTGGGTTTTTTCCTGGGGCAGAGAAGCAGTTGGATGATTTGCTAACACACTGATCTTTCCGTTCCAGCTTGGAGAGTTCACAACTATAAAATTTAATTTGAACTTTAATAGTTAATCAAATCCAGCATTTATCCCACGATTCTGACTTGACCCTGGTTTATGATTTTCCACCGGGCTTTTACCTGACACTCGGATGTGCGGCAATTGTAATGCAATACAGTTATCTGTCAGTATGTATTTGTAGGTGTGGAAAATGTCACTCAGAGACCTCAGAGTCTGTGGAAGGTTTTTCCAACTATTATATTTTAAGCAAAAAATATATTGTTAAATCTCAGCACCATATGAAATTAATGCTTTATACCATGAAGTCTGAGCATTCAGTGACCAATTATAGGTTGTTCGTAATTGCACTTATGTAATTCCTCTCAAATCTACAGTTTCAAAGCACTGGGCAGAATGCAAGATACCTGTGGTGGCTAGATAGGGTTGAATACAATGCTTTAAAAAGTGATGTGTTGCAGTATTATTAATTTAAACCCCAAGATTTCATTGTTGTGATCTGAGCTGCATGATGTAATGTAATATGACAGCCATTGAATTAATAGAAAATGGGATTCATCTCTTGAAATTTCACACAAAATAAAGGCACAGAGACAGACAAAATAAAGGTAGACAGACAGACAGATAAATATCATTAATACTTGATATTTAAAATTGCATCTGCCCCTTTAGAAGGAGCACTAATTGCATTTATCAACAGAGCTACCATGACCCAAAGATACCTGTCAGCCCAATTCTTTATGGAACAAGTCAGTGAATACTTGGCACTTTTATTTCTTTTATTTTAGCAAATGAACTGCCTTGAGGCAATGTATCGTAAGTGGAATTTCAAGCACTAACATCTCCTGCATGATCCAGTAATAGGAACTTCCTCCCTTCCTAACTCTGCGAGAGAGTCTACCGGCATACTCCCTGTAACCCTTCAGGTAGTCGCCCGGCTGATTTATAATCCTATAGTCATGGAAGAGGTTCGCTAGGTAATTTAAATCATTGGTTTTCTCTAATGAACTGGGGTCAGGGAGAAAGCACTTTGAATTATAAAGGCTCCATTTTCCTTGTGCCCCACATTGCTTTATCTCAATTTTTTTTTCATCATTTATCCGAAAATACGGTATGATCCAGCTCTGTGACTGAAAGCCATAAAATACGAGCATCCTTTCACCCAGGTTTCTTGATGTTTCACAGACAACTCTATTGGATGTCGATGGGCAGAAGTGAATGGAACGAGGAAAGGCAGGAGGGCTTATTCCAGTGAGAGAATAATGTAAATTTCATACCAAAAGAGGGTTCAGATAAGCTTAGAAGAAGTGGGAATGAAAGACACCCTCTGGCAGTGCAGTCTTGCACACAAGTATTTACTCAGCAGATCACCACTGGCTTCATTGACCTTCAAAACATTATATTGGTCATATTTTCACACAGATGAACTCTTCTTAAACTATTTTTCCATCATATTAAGCTCAAACAGGCTTTTTCTATTTTGAGAAGCAGCGTGGCTCACTGGAAAGAGCACGGGCTTTGGAGTTAGAGGTCCTGGGTTCAAACCCCAGCTCTGCCACTTGCCAGCTGTGTGACTTTGGGCAAGTCACTTAACTTCTCGGTGCCTCAGTTCCCCCATCTGTAAAATGGGGATTAAGACTGGGAGCCCCACGTGGGACAACCTGATTCCCCTGTGTCTACCCCAGCGCTTAGAACAGTGCTCGGCACATAGTAAGCGCTTAACAAATACCAACATTATTATTATTATTATATTTTGTGGGCAGTCAATCAGTCATTTCTCATTTAAGTGGCCAGAATGGGTAGAGAAGTGTACTAGGTGCTTAGGTAAATTTCAGAGAAAATGCAGTCTTGCCCCCAAGAAGCACACATTCTATGGGTAGAAAAAATATTACGTCAAAAGTTAAACTGCCCAAACAATACTTTTTAACATGCAACCATTCTTTATGTATCATGTTTCCAATATCTTTCCCATTTTCCCTGCATTGGCTACACATACGGGCATATAAAGGACCTGAGTAAATTACATTTTGCTTCTAATTTTGAACAGTAAAATGAGGTATTATAAATACCGCATTATTAACACCTCTCCCCTGTCCAGCCCTTACTCACTCTCTGCCCATATCATTCTTCTACAGAACCGTTCAGTCCATGTTTCCTCACTTCTCAAGAACCTATAGGGATTGCCCAACCGCCTCTGCATCGGACAGAAACTCTTTACCATTGGCTTCAAAGCTTCATTAGTTTGCCTCCCCTTATTTTACATTGCTGATTTCCTATTCCGATCCAGCCTGCACACTCTGCTCCTCTAATGCCAACCTACCCACTGAATGCTGATCTCGTCTATCTCACCGCCAACTTTACTCATGTCCTCCCTCCAGCCTGGAACTCTTTCCCTGTCCACACCCTCATTAAAATCATATCTTCTTCCAGAGGCCTCCTCTGACTAATCCCTCAGTTCTTCCATCCTCTCTCCCTTCTGCATTGGCTGTGCACTTGGATCTGTACCCTTTAAGCACTTGATGGTCACCCCACCCTCAGGCCCCAGCATTTATATACAAGTTGACAATCTGTATTTTAACGTCTGTCTCCCCTTCTAGACTCTAAGCTTCTTATGATCAGGGAATGTGTCTACCAACTCTGCTGTACTCTCCCAAGTGCTTAATACAGTAGGTGCTCAATAAATACCACTGATTGATTGATTATGAAATAGAGGAGAGATGCTATTTGACCAGATCTACACTTTCCTGGTGGAGCAGTGGCTCAAATGAAATTCTCCACTTAACTCTGCTACAGTCTCTTCCATAAACTCTGCTTCTCTAATGCCAATTTACTCTCCGTACCCCAATCTCATTGATCCCATCACCGATTCCTTGCCCACATTCTCCTTCTGGCCCGAAATCCCTCCACCTTCATATCCAACTGTCTACCATTCTCCCCACCTTCAAAACTCTCCTAAAATCACAACTCCTCCAAGAGGCCTTCCCTAAACCCTCATTTCCTCTATCCACCCTCTCCTCTTTGTACTCGGCTTTGTACCCTTTAAATACTTTGATACTCATCCCAGCCCCACAGCATTTATATATATATAGCCTTATACCTTACAATTTCCCCTAATTGTAATTTATTTTAATGTCAGTTTCTTCCTATAGTCCACAAGTGCCTTATGGACGCCAACCAACCCATAGAGTCTACCAACGCTAATGCACTTTCTCAAGTGCTCGGTTCAGAGCAAGTGCTCATTAAATACCTTCTATTGATTGACTGACTGAACTCTCCCATCGCAGTCAATAAAACCTATTGTCCTTCCGGTCCCAGAGGTCTGAAATTTGATATTGTTCTTGTCTCCCTGTGGTCTGTCACTAAACCCTGACAGTATTTCTCAAGAACATTTCCTGGACCTTCCCCTGACTCTTCGCCCAAATGCTTCCAACTGGGTCCAGATGCTTATCCTATCCCAGACTTACTCCCCATCAATAGCCTCTCTCCAGTACATTCTTTCACTCCACCACCCAGATCATTTAAGAAAATGTTGTTCCGCCCAAACCTCTCCATTCTTCAAAAACATAGTGATGGATAGCCCGTTCTTCTCAGCATCAATCAGAAATTCCTGACAGTTGCCTTTCACACAGACCTTGTTCTTATCAGTTCTCCCATTACAGCCCAGCTCACTCTCTCAGGCTAACAATATCACACTGACTCAATCTCAGTTCTCCTGCCCCTGCTCCTTTGATTACATCCTGTATCCGGCCTGGAACTCCCTCCCCCCTTAAATCGACAAAACTATATCTCTCTTGATCTTGAAACTGGGATCTACGCCATCTAAGCAGATGATATTCACCCCATCCTCATCCTATACACCCTAATGAAAGCACATCTCCTTCAAGAAGCCTTCCCTGACTATACCCTTCTCTCTTCTTCTCCCACTCCCTTCTGTGTTGCCCCGACTTGCCCCCTTCATTCATCTTCCCTCCATCACCCACAGCATATTTGTATATATCTGAATATATCTGTAATTTATTGATTTATTTATATTAAAGTCTGCCTCCCCTTCTTGACTGTGATCTTGTTGTAGACAGGGAATGTGTCTGTCTGTTGCCATATTGTACTCTCCCAAGCTCTTACTACAGTGCTTTGCACACAGAAGAGCTCAACAAATATGATGAAATGAATCCTCAGCCCCCAGTACTTAGTTACACATATGTAATTTATTCATTTATATTAATATCTGTCACCACCTCTAGACTGTCCCTGTGGGCAGGGAACATATCTACTAATTTTGTTGTACTGTACTTTCCCAAGCGCTTACTACAATACTGCATGAAGTGCTCAATAAATGCCATTAACTGATTGATTGAAATCCCTCTTGAAATCTAACCTCCATTCGCTAATGCATATTCTTCTTCCGCGGTCATATATTCCCAACTATTTCATCAGCACAGTTACCCACAGCACTTCTGTTAGTGATTTATACGCTCTACTCATTGAACTCTTAAATTTTCACATATCCACCTTTCCATTTCCTTTTGCCTGACTCTCAATTATTTTGGGGTCTTTCTCCCCAAGTTGATCGTGAACTCCTAAGGGCAGGGTTAGGTCTGTACCTCTATTGTTAATCTTCGCAGTTGTTCGATATACTTTCAATTCATTTACATCTTAGTTCTGTCACCCACAGGAATGGCAGCGAGTCCGGCTCATGCCTGAAATCCTGCAAAAGCCTCGATTATAAGTGAACTCCAGCCCACTTAGAATGGCTGCAATTCAGTTCTCCGCCACAAAGTATTCTTTTGCTAAGCTTCTATAATTCTTTAGGACTGTTTCAAAGATCAGATTTGGAGCTGATTTTGATGCATCCATGTACAGAGCAACAGGTGAGGTGGGCACATGGGTCTCCTGCAGAAATATTAGGTGTTGAAGAAACAACTGAGAACAACAACTTTTGGCAATTGTTCAAAATGTGGTTATGCAGGACGCACTTTGCTTTCCTTTGCCTAAATGAAGAGATTTGTAATAAAATACATCTTATGCAAGTTGATACTTGTTTTTATGAATTTGGATGTGCGTGAAGAAGAGGGAGACAACTAGAGAAAATACAGAAGAACCAAAGGGAAACTGCTAGGTAGCGTATGGTGCTTATTAGCTCTGAAGCAATGAGAATCCAATTCTCCATGTTTTCGTTCACCTAATAAATTCAAAATGAGTAATACTGGGGTGAATTTTCAAGCTATTATGTGGGATTCACACCACGTAACAGGTTGGAAACCTTTAGGGGAGCCAAGTGGACCTCACAAATGTTAGGGAAAAACTCTCTTTGTGAGCCTCTGATTAAACCAATGTAGAAGGACCTGAGGGAGGGGGAACCTGAGAAGGGGGAGGAGTTGGGCTCAGAGGTGTCACATGGCCACTGTTGCTATAGAAACTCCTTCCTTTGTCTACATGGGTTCAGACTGGCTGCCTCATTTATAGTCTGGCACTCAGGTAAAGCAGCTTGTGTCGTGACATTAGGAAAATAAGAAGTGGAAAAACAAACGTGCCTAAACAAACACACGCACACACACACAAAGACGTAGTTGGCAATATTAAATTTCTGTATCTGCTTCTGCTTTAAAATTCAGCCTGTATTTTGAAAACTTCGGTGAGCATTTCCAAATGATATTAAATAAATAAAATACTTGTGATTTTTATTAGAATTTATAGGCAACCGGCTGATTGTTCTTAAACAATGAAACTTCCCAGACAAGTTCTCATAAGAAAACTATTCTAGGAGTCATTTTTTTAAAAAAAAACAAAGTCAGCTCCTGAAATGAACACCATGTATTAAGGCAAGGTTCTCTTCACAAATGTTCTCTTGTTAGAAGATAGGATCAGTTGCCTTATAATGCAGGCTATACATTCCTGACAAACCCCTCGTTAAGGACAACCAGTATTATAATTTTCACAGCTTGACCAACACCAAGTGCATGTTCACAACCATTTTTTCTGACATCACATCCTGTTCTATTCCAAGAGACTGGTTTTTCCTGAAGGCTACTCCCTAACTCCCCACTATCATTCTATCCCAGTGGGAAATATGACCGAGCATGTTTCGGAAATAAACACTCTCTGTATGTTTCTGGAGAAAGGAAATCTTTTGCTACATTTCAATCCATGGTATTTATTGAGCACTTGCTATGCGCAGACCTCTGTAAACTAAGCAATTAGGAAGACTACAAGAGAGTTGGTAGACAAGATCCTTGCCTACAAGGAATTTTCAAACTAGTAGATGTGGCTCTGTCTCACTGTGTTTTGTTTTCTGACTTACACCTCTGAATCATTGCTCACACCTATTCCACTGCCATGGAATTACCATCCCTCCAGATTTACCAATCCTCTTCCCCCCATATTTCAAAGATCTCATAAAGAAGTCACCTCCTCCAGGAAGCCTTTCCTGAATAAACTTCCACTTCCAAAGTCATACCACTCCATCAGTCACTTTATACTCACACCCATATATTCATTGGCTATCTATTTACTCATTTTTGTTTATCACTGGCATCTGTTTTCTAACTTTTTTTACCACTGTAATAGCAAGTTGTGTCTTTTTTTCTCCCCCATTAGTCTGTAAGATTTTTTTTAATTATCATCATTATCATCATCATCATCATCTCTCCTCACTCCAGTGCTTACTTCAGTCTCCTACCCAGATCATCCAGAGGTAGCCCATCCATCTATTCATCAAACAGAAACTCCTTACCATCAACTTTAAAGTACTCAATCAGCTCACCCCCTCCTACCTTATCTTGCTGATTCCTACTATAATCTAACCCTGTACACTTTGCTCCTCTAAAAACAACTTACTGAAACTCACTCTCATCTATCTTGCTGCCGACCCCTTGCCCATGTCCATCCTCTGACCTGTAACTTTCACCCCCTTCATATATGACAGACCACCACTCTCCCCACCTTCAAACACCCCAAAAAATCACATCTCCTCCAAGAGGCCTTCCCCAGCCAAACCCTCATTTCTCCTACTCCCTCTCCCTTCTGCACCACCTATGCATTTGGACCTGTACCCTTTGAGCACTCGATATTCACTCTACACTCAGTCGCACAGCACTTATAGCACATCTGTAACTTACTTTAATGTCCGTCTCCCCCTCTAGACCATAAGCTCCTTGTGGGTAGGGAACATGTCTACCAACTTTGTTGTATTGTACTCTCCCAAGGATTTAGTACAGTGTTCAGCATCCACTGATTGATTGATATTTGTTACGCACCTACTATTGGTCAAGCACTGTACTAAATCCTGGGGTAGATACTAAATACTCAGATCAAACACAGTTCCCGTCCTACTTGGGGTGCATAGTCATTTACTGTATGCAGAGCACTGACTGAGTTAGAAGGTGTGATATTTGCCTCCAAGAAGCTTGCAATTTAGTTGGGGAAACAGACCCAAAATATGTCACACATCTGGAGGCATTGAGGCCTAGTGGAGAGAACATAGTTGTAAGACTTTGGGCGATTCCCTTATCTTCTCTTTGCCTTAGTTTCCTTGGTTATAAAATGGGGATAAAATCCTATTCCCCCTCCCTCCTAGACCTGGAGCTCCTTGTGAGGCAGAGAAGGTGTCTGATCAGATCATATACCAAGCATTGGACTAAGCACTGAACTAGAAACAAGATCATCAGATCAGACTCAAGTAGATATCTGCACCTGGAGGTATTTGTTGAAGTTAGGTGAACTTAAACCATATTTGTCTATGTCATCCAGACTCCCCCATTCCTAAAAAGAAATAGTATATAACAATCAATGCTATTTACTGAGCACTTACTGTTTGCAGAATATTCTACTAAACACTTGGAAAAATACAATAGAGATGGCAGGTGTGATCCCTTCCTACAAGGATCTTTTGGTCTTTAGCCTACCTATACCTAAAGTACTTGACTTCTCAGCAATAAATGACAGAAATAATGTACACTGTGGAACCTCAACCCACAGATTAGAAGAGTACTTTGAAGTTAAGAATGTTGAAATGTATATCAGCCATAGATTGAGTCCATTTCTGAAAATGAACCTCATAGGAGTGACCTGTTGATGTCTCCCCGAACATCAGAAGCCGATAAAATATAGATTCTAGGACCAATGCTAACAGTCAAACATTATTACTCTTTTATGGCTTTTGTTAAGTGCTTACTATGTGTCAGGCACTGTACTAAGTGCTATGGTAAATACAGGATAATCAGATTGGACACAGTCTCTGTCCCACAAAAGGATCACAGTCTTAATCCTCATTTTACAGATGAGGTAACCGAGGCCCAGAGAAGTTTAGCGACTTGCCCAAGGTCACATGGGAGACAAGTGGAGTCAGGATTAGAACCCACGTCCTTCTGACTCCCAGGCCTGTGCTCTATCCATTAAGCCATACTGTTTCTACCATACACATTTGTACTTCTGAAGTACAAATCAATGCATGTGAGCCACCTTGGGTGCAGTTGGCTGAGTGGAGCCACTGTGTGGTGCAACTTAAAGCAGCGTGGTCTAAAGGAAAGAACACAGACCTGGTAGTCATAGGACCTGGGTTCTAATTCCCGTTCTGCCACTCATCAGCCGCGAGACCTTGGGCAAATCACTTACCTTCTTTGTTCCTCAGTTACCTCATCTGTAAAATGGGGATTAAGACCATGAGCCCAATGTGGGACAGAGATTGTTTCAACTTGATTATCTTGCATCTACTCCGGTGCTTAGTACTGTGCCTGGCACATGATAAGTGGTTAACTAATACTTTTTTTAAAAAAACAACAACAATTTTTTTCAGCTGTGAATAGTACCTCTGGAGTATTAGAAAATTCAAGCTTTCGGTGTAGTGAGATGCTGTGAAAACTTCCAGTTTTGGGGTGCTTTGATTTGTTCATGACAAATAAACAGATCCTTAAACTCAAAAGATATTTAATATCATCAGATCACTTCCTGCCTGATTTCAGATAAAAGCCCATCAGAAATTATCAAGGGACACCTGGTTTCTGGGAAAACCACACAAAGATTTGTGAGTTTGATAAGCCCGCACTAAGTGTGTGTCAAGTTGTTGGCTTCAAATCTTTCCACAAATTGATGTGACGCAACACAATTAGTCCAACAATTTCCTACATTTATGTGGTGCCTTTCAGCCAAAGTGTTTTGAAAATGATCTTTATAAACTCACTCTGTTGGGGTAATTGCTTCACCCACCCTAGAATCTGGCTAGCAACATCACACAACAGTCTAGGATGGGGAATAAAGAATACTGATGAAATTACAGAGTGAATTTTAATAATACAAAGTGTCAGAAAACAGAAATATTCCATTATATTAGGTACGTTATGTGCTGCAATAGCAAGTAACATTCTGATCTGCAGGTTAGGCAGGCAATAAATGAAACTGAATTTTGTAATAAGTGACTTGAGTTGGCTGGAATTAATAATAAACTATAGTGTTAAGTGCCCTTGGATTGCATCATGGATTATACACACAGACGACAGCAGACCCAGTTCCATAAGCTTTGTGATTTGCATGAAATCCATCAAACAGAGATGTGCTGTAGAGTGAGGTATTTAAATCACTGCTAATAGAAGGGAGTCTAAGAAAAATTTGAACCACTGGCTATCTTGGTTTTCTTTGTTGTAAAGCCTCTGCTAATAACAAGACAGCAGGACCCAAGAACAGGATATCAATTCTGTAAACCAAACCCTCACATGATTCTTTTTAACTTGAACAATGCCTCCTTAAATATAAACTAAGAGAAAAACGATCACATTGCACTAGGCTGTCTCCAACTTTATCCAGGGCTGAAAGGGTTTTGTTTTGTTTTGTTCTTTAATCCATTTCTCCATGCAAGATGAAGGATCTTTTCCAGGTGTGAATTCTCAACTAAAAGAGGGACTCGATATATGTCTAAATAGCTATAGAAATACAAGAATACCCTGCTCTTCACTTCCAATGATGCTAGTATTGACAGACCTTAAAAAGTGTGTCTAAAAGACCAATGCGTGAGGCTTCCTTCAGTATTGTTTACAGTAAAGGCAGCTCCTCGTTGTACTATTACTTTGCCCTATAAAGGGCCCATCTCTATTTTTGAACCTACCTCCTAAAGTCTCAGTCTTCAAGTTTTTGCTCTAAAAGAGCAAGTCCCCTCCTGGTTTCTGACCACCAGACACATCTGCCTGTCACAGTGCTTTCCCAGCAATCTACTATTAAGTTGGACTGAGACTGGGCTTCACCGTTAATCAATCAATTAATGGTATTTATTGAGCAACTATCACGTGCAGAGCACTGTATTAAACCACTTGGAAAAGTACTATACAACAGAGTTGGTAGATGTGATCCCTGCCTACAAGAGAAGCAACGTGACTTAGTGGCTAGAGCACAGACTCGGGAGTTAGAAGGACCTGGGTTCTAATCTTGGCTCTGCCATTTGTCTGCTGTGTGGCCTTGGGCAAGTCAGTTAACTTCTCTGGGTTTCAGTTATCTCATCTATAAAATAGGGATTAGGAATGGAATAGGGACTGTGTCCATCCTGATTAACTTGTATCTAACACAGCTCTTAGTGGTAGTGACACCTAGTAAGTGCTTAACAAATATCACCATTATTATTTCTTTGGGAAACACTGTATGTCCATTTATTTTTTCCTCCATACTTTCTATCCCCTTGCTACGTTATGGTCCTCACGTAGCGGGGCTAAATTAGAAAAGCAGGTGGCCTAGTGGAAAGAGCACAGGCCTGGAAGTCAGAAGGGGCTGGGTTCTAATGCCAGCTCCACCATTGCTGTGTAACCTTAGGCAAAGTTACTGAACGTCTCTGTGCCTCAATTACCTTATCTGTAAAATGGGTATTACGGCTGTGAGCCTCATGTGGGACAGGAACCGTGTCCCACTCAATTATCTTGTATCTACCCCAGCGCTTAGTATAGTACCTGGCACATAATACGTGCTTAACAAATGCCACAATTGTGAAAAATTCAGAGGGATACAAATTTAAAAAACTTGGTGGAAAAAGTGTTGGAAACCATTAAGGTCCAAATAAGGCAACTAATGCTGGTGGTGATCCAAAACCTGGGTGGGGAAAGCAAACATCTTCTTCAAACCACATTATATGGTCTTTGAATTCGGAGTTGATGGCTGAGAATGAAAATAATCATGGAGTGAGAGCAGGAAATGTCACGAGGAGATAAAATTGTTGTTCTATTATTGTTCCACGTTTGTTGTTCCATGTTTTTGTTGCTATTCCATGGTACTGTTGTTCCAAGAGCTTAGTACAGTACTTTACACACAGTTAGTGCTCAGTAAATATGATTGAATTGAATTCTACTATATTATGCAGCGGTTTGTTCATTTTGGACCCCTGTTAACTGGAGAAAAGGCCCTATCATGCAATGGAGACCATGACACTGGTGGGGAGAGAGATTAGATTCTGTAGGAACAAGAGGCATTTCTGATAACCAACCACCAACTATTCTACGTTAATAGAGGAGATTTTTCTTTTCTTGCACTGACATCCTTTAATTCTAAAAATTAACTTCATATTTGAAGCCATTCCTGTTGCAAGTACTCAGTAATAACTGTAAGCTTGTCTATATTAAGACCTCAAGCTCCAATTTCAGATATTTTCGTGGCAGTTTTGGTGGGCTTTGATGGGATAAATTAAGTCTATTTTTCTCCTGATTGCCTTGTTGGCTCTCTGTGTAACTTCACTTTGTATTCCTTTCTGTTCAATACTTTTCAAAGTACTGTGAGTTTAAAGAGGTACAATAAATCCCAGATCAGTTTTTAATGACCATGGTAAGCCTGCTTGTAATATGTCAGTAAGCTGAGCCTAAAAGCCAATGGGGAATAGGCCATTTCTGCCTTAGTAATTGCCTCTACAGAAAGATTTATAATGTCATTATCTGAATCTACAAGAAATAACTCATAGGGCTGAAATACCCTAAAAAAATATTACAATTCTCTTAAAATCTAGTCATTCATAAATGCTAAATCATAAAACTTTTTTCAAGATGGTTTATGTTAAAAATAAAACCTAGTAAAAATATAAATGTACTTTTCTTAATCAGATTCTTCATTCTTTATGTGTCTTTTCAAGCAAGGTAGTTTCCTGGGCAGTGTTCTCAAACATAATGCTGGGCTGCTGGAATCCCAAGCCAACCCTAAAACACTGTAAAGAAAGAAGCATTTCTTGTTGCCATTTTATCTCTGTATAATATGGGAGGAGTGAGGAGGAAGAGGGTTAGTTAGTATGGCAATAAAATTAATTTTAGCAATAAAAATCACCCCTTTTCCTAATTTCCCCATGAAATAACATGCTAAACTTCCTGATAAATGCACTTCAGGGCTGTTAAACTATTTCAAGCCTGTTTCCTTTGCCCTCAGCATTTCCCAATCTACAAAGATCATTGGTTTCTTTCAAATAGCAGGAAATATATTCTCCAATTTGTCTGATGTTTAATAAAATCCTGGTATTGCCATAGCTACCCACATCTTCTAATGCTTTAATATAATGTGAGATTTATTCTAATTTCCACAGGACTAAAATATTCCTCAGAGTAGAAAAACTATTAGAGTTCAAAAAAGGCTTCTGAGATATTGTTCGTAATTTCTAAAATCATATTTTTCCTCAATTTTAAATGCAGTAATCTACTCCAAATTTAGATTTTAAATTAGTGTTCTTGTCTGGATTATTTTTTCTCGTTTGTCGGCTTTCACATTTTGGTTACTGAAGAGAGTGTATAAGCATTGAGCTGCTGTTAATAAGCTGTAATATTTTTGCTAGAAAAACCAAAGTCACTTAAAAAACAGTTTTCCTAACACAACTAAAAAGTTTATGTCCTGAGCAACACAACAAATGCAATTGAGTGTGAATTTTAATCTAAATTCACATATTCTTCACATCAACATGTTGGGCAATAGCTATATTTCAGGCATGGGAGAAGGAATTCTATTGAATATTCCATTTATTTTTCCTCAACAACGAGCTTTTTAACTACATTTTCAAGACTACAGGCATTTTTCTTCGATTTGGAGAATCAGTGCTGCATGCACTTATAAAGACTGGGAAATACTGGGAAGTTTAATACCATGTAGCTGCTGGAATCAACATTTGGAAAGTGTAATCCTTAATACCATTGCAAAGATCTCTTTTTGGAAAGTCCATTTCCTTTAAAAGCTGTTGCACTTTGTGTACAGAATTATCATTCGAACCAAACTTGATGACCTGCTTATCATTAGCATTCTAATCGGAATCGAGATAAGATTCTAATAACCAAAAACTTTTCTTAAGGACAGAATGTAGTTGGGTCAACTCCTCAACCAGCATGCAACATGGTCTAGTGGAAAGAGCTTAGGCTTTGGAATCAGAGAATCTGGGTTCACATCCTCGCTCTATCAGTGGCCTCCAGTGTGACTTTAGGCAAATCTCAACTTCTCTGTGTCAAGGTTTCCTCATCTTTAATCAATCGATGGTATTTATTGAAAGCTTACTGTGCACAGAGCACTGTACCAAGCCCTCTGGAAAGAAAAGTACAATATCCTTGGTAGACATGATCCTGTCCTCAAGGAGTTTACAATCTACTTGCAAACAGCTGTTCTCCTTCCTACTTAGACTGTGAGCACTAGGTGGGACAGGAGTTGTGTTTGAGCTGATTATCCCATGTCTACAAGCAGCGTGGCTCAGTGGAAAGAGCAAGGGCTTTGGAGTCAGAGGTCATGGGTTCAAATCCCGGCTCGGCCATTTGTCAGCTGGGTGACTTTGGGCAAGTCACTTAACTTCTCGGTGCCTCAGTGACCTCATCTGTAAAATGGGGATTAAGACTGTGAGCCCCACGTGGGACAATCTGATTCCCCTGTGTCTACCCCAGCGCTTAGAACAGTGCTCGGCACATAGTAAGCGCTTAACAAATACCAACATTATTATTTATTACAACAACGCTTAGCACAGAGCTTGGCATATAGTAAGCACTTAACATTATTGTTCCATTTTTGAATAGGTGAAGGCACTTAACTAGGAGAGAAGAGCTCAGCTTTCCTGCCAAAAGTTCTTGAGGCTGCAGTAACACAATCTTCGGGGGCAAATAAGGGGGAAAAAAAAAACTTTTCTCCTTTTTGTACCTTCCTTCAGGCAGGAAAAGTCATTGCCCAAGCAGCAGAAAACAAAAACACAACCCTCCCCCAAAAACTTTGGTCCTGCCCAATTGAACTCTTTAAACTCCACTAAGGAGATGTCATTTGAGGACAAGGTAATGAGATGCCAGCCAAGCCCTCCACCCCAGCCCCACCGTGTTCCTGAGAACACCCGCAGAAGTGCTCCACAATTCCTCATGATAAGCACAAGGGGATCACAGTCTTTTCCTGCACATTTACACCCCTAGAAGCATCCGTACACGATCTTCATATCTCCAGGTCTGCTCTCACCCAAGCTCAAAAGGAGGAACACTACAGATTCCAAGAGGAAAACGATCAAACGTTATGAATGACTAAAGATAATAATGATTATCTTTCTTTTCTTGATAGGGTTTATTTGTGGTTTGTTGTGCTAAATGAAGGGGGAAATATCCAGTCTTGTATGGTATTTACATCCACTGGAGACAGATTGAGAAAGCTTTATGAATGAAAATGTGAACGAGTGAACTGGAGACAATTTTTTTTTAGTCAGTTTACATTATCTAGAACCCACAGCGTAAAAGGCATTCTACTGGATGGGTGGAGTACAAGTTAGATTATAGGTGTGATTTCTGGCCATGAAGTCTCCATCTCGAGGATTTTAAGATTTAATGATCCGCCTTGCAAAAATATCACATCACAGATGCTGTTTGTGAAGGCACGCAAGTTGTACTGTGCGTGACCAAGCAGAAATATAGGATAGACACAATAACACAATATAGTAAAATAAGTAATGATAACAATTGTGTTATTTGTTAAGTACTTACTAGGTGCCAGGCAATGTGCTAAGCCCTGGGGTGAGTACAGGAGACATACAGATCAGATACAGTCTGAATGGAAGGGATAGCAGACCCTGAAGAATCAGATGAAGAGACTGAGAAGTTGAGTCACTTGCCCCAGGTCACCAAGCAGGCAAGAAGCAGAGGCAGGTCTTCTGAGTCCTACTCTGTAGTTTTTCTACTAGGCCAAGCTGGTATTCTACCCTCCTGATCCAGGATCTCCAATGGCAGGTTTCTCAGAGCTGGGTGACTGAAACCACTTTCCATTAGAGCTGCAGATACGTACAGACACAATTTCTATTTCATTTGTTTTTCCAAAACAAAGAAAAATCTTGCTCCCTCCTACCTGACCTCACTGCTCTCCTATTACAACCCAGTCAATCAATTGATTGACTGAGTTGTAAAAACAGCCCACACACTTTGCTCCTCTAGTGCCAACCTACTCACTGAACCCCCATCTCTTCTATCTTGTCGCTGACCTCTCGCCCACATCCTGCATCTGACCTGGAATGTCCTCCCTTTTCGTATCTGACAGACGATTACTCTTCCCACCTCCAAAACGTTGTTGAAGGCACATCTCCTCCAAGAGGCTTTCCCTGACTAAATCCTCAACTCCTCTTTTCCTAATCCCTTCTACGTCACCCTGATTTGCTCCCTTTATTCACCTCTCCCTCAGCCCCAAAGCGCTTAATTACATAGCCGTAATTTATTTATGTATATTAACGTCTGTCTCCCTCCCTACACTGTGAGCTCATTTTGGGGAGGGAATGTGTCAACAAACTCTGTTGTATTGTGCTCTCCCAAGCCCTTAGTACAGTGCTCTGCACACAGTAAGTGCTCAATAAATACGATTGATTGACATGTTCCAAAGAGATGGCCACCACTGGCCCTTGAGACTAAGAGACAAGGAGAAACACATGATGTCACACACATTTTGCCAGGCAAACAATGTAACAGTGTGAGGTCACACATGCAGCACAATGCCAATTTTACATAAGCCTGGAGTTTTTCTCGAGGGTGCACCTCAGAATCTTCCACTTGTTTCAGAGCTGTTTCATTCCCCCACTCTGCCAGATCAGTTTGATAGCTTGTGTAACCTCTGAGCTGAGAAACTTGAGTGTTGGGAGCCATGGTGCTGAAAATTTCAAAAGATCTAAGAACCTCCAGTACCACATCTGTACAAGACAGGGGATGGACCAATGAAAACCAGACTCTCCATTGTAAAACTGGTCAACTTGCCTCCATTCTTTTCATTCCCTACCCCAACTCCATCTCCTTCTGGGCATGCTCCCTGAACAAAAATGGCTGAAAAGCTCAGGTTCAAAGATATGTTTCAACATTTATTCATATTGTCATTTTTTCCAGTGGCAAAATATTTGGTTTCCTAGGGCCATATGGATGAAGCCAAACAAATTCGGGAAAATCAATTTGCCAAGTGGCTCAGCTGAAGGAGCACATTGTGTGTTTAATCTGTGGTTTATTTGTAAACTCTTTGTCGCTGATGGTTTCCCTGCTGTTCATTGGGAAATCATCATATTAGGTCAGTTCCAGCTATTAGTTTAACCTCCTTTCTCCACCTCAGGCCTATGAAAGGTGGGATCTTTAGGGCATGTGCCAGATGTCTGATTTTGGCCTTCTACATTTTAAAAAACCATCTTCTTTTGCATTGAATTACTCATCTTCAGCCAACTTTAAATGAAACAGTAGACAAAACAATTTATCCAAGTGGGAAACCAAATTTCATAGAGTGCCCATGTTTTTAAGAAAAATACTTGTGAAGTGGGAAGTTTTCAGCCTGATTGCTAAACTGATTGCAGAGCAGCAAATGCCAGCGGTTAAAGAGGGTTTGTGCTTGCAATGTGACGTCGGGAATGCTTTCAGACGAGGAAAAGTCACTTTAAATAAATTAAGACAAGCCCATTCCTTGCTGTAGGCCTGAGGTAATCTCCAATTTGTGTTTTAAAAAAAAAATCTAGGGAAAAACTCTTCCTTCACGCCTGTGATTGAGCTTTCCGACTAAGAAAAAGCTTTTCAAAAATCATTTTAAAATCACTCTTCTACTTCCACTTTAAGCTTCATTTTTCACCCAATTTTTGAATTGCACAGATCCACAGAACCTTTCACCTGATAATTTGAGTAGTTTTAAGGATCAGAATTCAGATTGCAGAGTTCACTGGGCATGTGCAAGAATTGCATCTGAAATCATGAGACTATCTTGTAAACAACTGACCCCTTATGTACTCCTTTCAGCAAAAACCCTTTTCCAAATGCCCCAAAGGAAATGATAAATGTATGGAGGTCTTTTCATTTTCATGAAATTTGACAGCATGATAGAGAATACCGTTCATTTTAACAGAATTATTCTGATATCTTTTCCAGCTAAACAGGCCTGGTATCTAAGAGCACATTTAATTTAATTTTTCCAAAAATAAAAATCAGTCATATTAAAAAATCACATCACTCATTGCAGAAAGGACGTTCCTTCAAGTCCTCTGTCCTGAGGTAATTACTGGAAAGGAACCTCTGATGAGAGATCATTGAGAAGTGGAAAACTCATGCAAAAAAGTAATAAAAACAGTCATTTCACCTTTGGATTTTTTTTGAAGATGATGGAGGAGGGAAGGAACTAGGAAAACAACACATTTTGCAGCAGTTTCCCAAGTTAGGGAAGAGAGTTGGAGAAAATTTTGTCTAGAAGCTTTATGTGGGCAGAGTGTCAGGAGGGAGTTTCCAGTGTCTCTGTCGATGTGTTTTCAGGACATTTTATAAAACAGCTAGTGATTCTGATGTCTGGGTGCTTATTCTCCTGGATGGAGTCTGAGGGAATGGGGAGGGAGGCAGGAGTTGCATATCCTGGAATCCACAAGAAATTCTTCTACATACTCTGCATATCTTTAGGGGAAAAATATCCAACCTCCCCCTAGCAAGGGACAACCTATTTTTTTTGAGGTGTGGGGTTGGGACGATGACAAATTCAGCTAAAATATATTCCCCAAGGAATTCAGTGAGCCAATAGAGGAACCATGCTTAGCTCTTGGCTTGGTGGGCAAAAGTACTAGGATCAGGTATTATAATCATGCCCTAGGATCTGGGCATGCTTGTGCCTGTACATGGAAAGCAACCAGTCTAATTTAATTCTAATGTGGGAGATTTTCAAACACCTATAGACCTGGAAGACTACTGGAGATAAGCCAGGAGTAAGTGATTTCTTTCTTCTGGCTCAGAAGAGAAAGATTCAGTAGGGGGCATTCTATGGGGCACCTTGGGGTCAGAGAGTGACTGTGATCCTACTCGATTGGCACAAAAACAAAAGAGGTCACATTTATGTTCAGGCGGCTGATATACCCTGGCAGCACTCAAGAATACTGGACCCCTTCCCTCCCAGTCAATCAATGGTATTTATTGAGCACTTACCATGTACAAAGCTCTTGGGAAGGTAGACGGGGTTGGTAGACGTGATACCTGCCCACGAGGAGCTCACAGTCATTATCTTCTTCTCACACACGCATTCCCACCACTGACAGAATAGTTGAAAACAGGACCAACTCAATTCCCAAAAGCACTGAGGATTGCTCATTGTTTTATACCCCAAAGCACTGTGGGATTACACACTGTCCTATACCCAACTAACCCCTTCAACACTTGTTCTCCATCTTCTTCATTCACTGAGTTCTGAGGTCTTCCATGATCCTCCACTCTGTCAAATGATCCTTCACTCAAAAAACAAAAACCTCTTAAATCAACTCATCAACATGGTCAACACAGTGAAAGTAGCAGGCCCAGAAAGTTAAGATGGTTGGCTCTCACTGCTCATTATTTTTCCACTATTTTTATGATTATTGTACTTGTGAAACACTCTGTGTTAAGCACTGTTCTTAGCACTGGGGTTGGTATAAGTTAATCAGGTTGGACACAGTCCCTGTCCCACACGGGATTCACAGTCTAAACTGGAGGGAGAACAGACATCGATTCCTCATTTTACATGGAGGAAACTGCAGCGTGGCTCATTGGAAAGAGCACGGGCTTTGGAATCAGGGCTCATGAGTTCGAATCCCAGCTCTGCCACTTGTCAGCTGTGTGACTGTGGGCAAGTCACTTAACTTCTCTGGGCCTCAGTTCCCTCATCTGTAAAATGGGGATTAAGACTGTGAGCCCCACGTGGGACAACCTGATTCCCCTGTCTACCCCAGTGCTTAGAACAGTGCTCGGCACATAATAAGCGCTTAACAAATACCAACATTATTATTATTAAACTGAGGTACAGAGAGGTTAAGTGACCTGCCCAAGATCACACAGCAGACATCCGGAAAAGCTAGGGTTAGGATTCATTTGTTCAAGTCTACATTATTCACTCTGACATCTCACTGTTCTCCATTCCAATTCTATATTCACTCTGACATCTCACTGTTCTCCATTCCAATTCTATATAGATATAGAAAAATAATATTATCACTTGAACAACACAGAAGCATTAACAGCCACTGAACACTTGCAGGCAACCACTTTCGAATGGCATTTCTGTCTCAGCTCAGGCATAATAGGCATTCAAATTTCAGGAAAAAACTTACCTGAAAAAAATTATTTAGCATTGAAAAGGTAGAAAAATGCAATGTAACTAAGAATGATGTCAATCTTTAACTTCAACTGTGACAACCCTTTTTTTCCAACCATAAACGGCAGATATTGTTGTCAGTATAACCCCCCATACCAAGCAGATTAACTGATGTCAATGGCCTTCTCATCCTTTTCTACTGAAAGGGAACTATGTTGTGTGCAGGCAAGAAAATCGCGATGGAATCTCAAAATAGATGTCTTGTGCCTTGGAGTTGGGAATTTGAGGCAAAAAAATGCTATTGAGATACAAGATACACGTAGAAACACATTCATTCATTCAATCATATTTCTTAAGTTCTTACTGCGTGCGGAGCACTGTATTAAGCTCTTGGAAAGTACAATTCGGCAACAGACATGGACAATCCCTACCTAATGATGGGATATGTCATATAGACATTTAGTCAATTGCTATTTACATAATGCAACAACAACTTTGGAATTGTCTGATCTGTCAATGTTTGAATCTTTTTTATAGTAGAATTATTTTCATATTAATTTCCTACTTTATGCAATGCAGTATAGTTGGCAATGAGACATCTAACAAGGGAAACATGAGGCAACGTTTGTGCCCCTGGAGAGCTTGCAGTTTAATGGAGAGATATGAACATGAAATACAAAATGTGTTCATATACTTCCAGATCGCAGAAATACACGGGTCGGGGAGATAATTAGTTGTGACCGGAGTAGCAAAGGATGGGTTAGGAAAGGTTTGAGTAGGATTTTGAAGGAAAGGAGAGATGTTGTTAGGTAAAGCCAACTGTTATGGATAATACAGGGCATGGGGTGGGGTGGGATGAGGGGGAGGGGTGTTGTTCATTTGACTCTGAAGAAAATGTCTTATGTTTGTGCTTTGAGATTAGATGGGCAGAGTAGAGAGTACCAGTAGGAGTTTAGTAGGAGAAAAGATATGTGGTAACCAGATGGTGGGGCGATTTGTCCTAGAATCCAGGAGCTTAAATAAGAACCAGACAGTGACTGGGAGTTATTCAAGTCTAGGAAAGGAATAGGCAAGTCCTTGGAATACTGCAGAGGGGAAATTGGCAGAATGTGGAGGCCACTTGGATATGAGGGATAGAAGAAAGGCACTGAAATGATCCCAAGTTTGTAGGCAAAGAGAGACCAGGAGGAGCAGCAGCATGCCCAAGTGGAGAGCACTGGCCTGGGAGTCAGAGAACCTGAGTTCTAATCCCAGCTCCGGCATATAACTGCTGTGTGACCTTGGGCAAGTCACTTAACTTCTCTGCGCTTCAGTTCGCTCATTGGCAAAGTGGGGATTCAATACCTGTTCTCCCTCCTACTTGGACTGTGAGCCCCATGCGGGACATGATTATTTTGTATCTACCCCAGGATTTAGTAGAGTGCTTGGCATATAGGAAGTGCTTAAATACCATAATACCATTATTATTCTTTTTCTTATGATAGTGATATTATTAACCTTGATGGGAAATGGCAAGTTTGTTTGGGAGAAAGACAAGGAATTCTATTTCAGTTATATTTAATCGGAGGGCAGAAAGCAGCCAAGTAGAGATGTCCCAGAGACAGTAAGAAATAAAGAACTGGAAAGGAGAACAGTGAGATGTCAGAGTGATCAATGTAGATATGGAAGTCATGAAGCCAAGTGAGCATATGAGCTCCCCAGTAGAAATGGGTATTCCTCAATAAGGCCTTTGGGCTTTGCCTCAGTTACTTTAAAGAGACCTCCAATCTTTCAACCTGCTCCAATTTTCTAAAGTCATCATGCTCCATTTGTTCTAGATATCCAACAAACTATCTTCTCTTGACTCCCAAATTAACACTCTGAACAACACCCTCTCCACTGAACTCAACTCACTCCCCGCTCCCTCCATCGATCTCATACCATCAACTCGCAGGCCTGAATCACTTCCACAGTCTGCTTCCTACACTTCTGTGGACAAGCTGTGGAGTGGTGCTATTGGAAATCCAGACATCAGGCCAACTGTGACAATCTCAAATTCCACCTCGCCTGGTTTAACTCTGCCTGACAACACCCTATCTCCCCCCTTATCGACTCCCAGGCCAATTGCCTATGCCAGCTGTTTCAGACATTTAACTGCCTCCTCACACCCTTTTTCTACCCTGCCCTCCACCATAATCTCTTGCTCCTGAACGGGCCAAGTACTTTATTGATAAATTGGAACCATCAGACATGATCTCCCCAGCATCTCCTCTGCTCTCCTCCAGGCTCTCCCAATTCCTGCTCTTTTTTGACTCTCCTGTATTTCCCAGCAATATTTCAAGAGACCTTCTGCCTCCTCTCAAAACCTACCCCTGCCACCTAAGCCTCTGACCCAGCTCTTCACACCTTATGAAAACACTTACCCCCTCATTTTTTCCCTCCTTGACTGCCATCTTCAACCGTTCACTTTCCAATGGCTTTTTCCCTAACTGCTTTCAAACGTGCTCATATATCCCCTGGACTAAAAAAAACCCCACACCCTCCCTTGACTCCATAGCTCCCTCCAGTTACCTCCCCATCTTCCTCCAACCATTCGTCTCCAGACCTGTCTACACCCCTGACTCCATCTCCTTTCCTCCAATTCTCTCCTTGACCCACTGCAATCTGGCTTCCACTTATTTCATTCACCAGCAACTGCCCACCCTAAGGTCACTAATGACCTCCAATGACTTCCTCCTTGCCAAATCCTAAAGCTTCTACTCCATCCTAATCCTCCTCAACCTACCAACTACCTTTGACACTGAGGATCAGCCCCTTCTAGAAATATTATCTAACCTTGGCTTCACTTACAAAATCTTACCTGGTTCTCATCCTCTCTCTCTAGCCTATCATTCTCAGTCTCTTTTGCAGACTCCTCCTCTGGCTCTGATTTTCCAACTGTTGGAGTCCCTCATGGCTCAGTTCTGGGTCCTCTTCTATTCTCTATCTACTCCCTGTTCCCTTGGAGAATTCATTTGCTCCTATGGCTTCAATTACCATCTCTATGTGAATGATTCTCAAATCTACATCCCCAGCCCTCATCTTTCTCCTCCTCTTCAATCTTGTATTTCCTCCCACTTTCAGGGCATTTCTACTTGGATGTCCCACTGATCTTTCAAGCTTAACATGTCCAAAACAAAATTTTTCATCTTCCCACACAAACCCCATCCTTCCTGACATCATGGGGACATAGGGGAAGCAGCGTGGTGCAGTGGAAAGAGCACGGGCTTTGGAGTCAGGGCTCATGAGTTCGAATCCCCGCTCTGCCACTTGTCAGCTGTGTGACTGTGGGCGAGTCACTTCACTTCTCTGTGCCTCAGTTCCCTCATCTGTAAAATGGGGATGAAGACTGTGAGCCCCTCGTGGGACAACCTGATTCCCCTGTGTTTACCCCAGCGCTTAGAACAGTGCTCTGCACGTAGTAAGCGCTTAACAAATACCAACATTATTATTACAGTACCACCATCTTCCTTTTCCCACAATCCATAACCTTGGAATTATCCTCAATCTGAAACTGTCATTCAACCCACATATTCAATCTGTCACAAAATCCTGTCTATTCAATCTTCACAACATCAGTAAAATCCACCCTTTCCTCTCCTTCCAAACTGCTGCCATGTTAATCAGAGCAATAATCGATCCCACCTTGATTACTGAGTCCGTTTCCTTGCTCATCTCCTGCCTCCTGTCGCCCCATCAGTCCATACCTCACTCTCCTGACTAGATCATTTTTTTAAAG
The DNA here is from genome assembly GCF_004115215.2 of Ornithorhynchus anatinus. Classification (NCBI taxonomy): domain Eukaryota; kingdom Metazoa; phylum Chordata; class Mammalia; order Monotremata; family Ornithorhynchidae; genus Ornithorhynchus; species Ornithorhynchus anatinus. The sequence continues at coordinate 9,966,614 of NC_041735.1, read as the reverse complement.
CTCTCCACATCTCCTCACAAACCTCCAGCAGTTCCCCATCCACCGCTGCGAACCTCCTTACCTTCGACTTTAATCAGCTCTCCCCCTCCTACCTTACTTTGCTAATTTCCTACTAAGCCCAGCCCAGCCCACACACACTTCACTCTTCTATTGCCAACCTACTCTCAGTTCTTCTACCTCACCTATGACCTCTTGTCCCAGTCCTCCCTCTGGCCTGGAACCCCCTCCCACCTTCAAAGGCTCATTAAAATCCGAGAAGCAGTGTGGCTTAGTGGAAAAAGCACAGGCTTGGGAGTCAGAGGTGGTGAGTTCTAATCCTGGCTCCACCACTTGTCAGCTGCGTGACTTTGGGCAAGTCACTTAACTTCTCTGTGCCTCAATTACCTCATCTGTAAAATGGCGATTGAAGCTGTGAGCCCCATATGGGACAACCTGACTACCTTGCATCTACCCCAGTATTAGAACATAGTAAGCACTTAACAAATACCATCATTATTATTATTAACCATTCCATCAGGCCTTTCCCAACTAAGTCCTCATTCCCCTACCCTCTCTCCCTCTTGAGTAACCCTGAACTCTTTATGCCACTTGATATTCACTCCACCTTCAGCTCCACTGCACTTATGTGCTTATCTGTAATGTATTTTAATGTCTTTCTCCCTCTCTAGGCTGTAACTTCCTTGTACGCAAGGAACATGCCTACCAACTCTGTTGTATTGTACTCTCCTTAGTGCTTAGTACACTAAGCACCCAGTAAGTACTCAATAAATTGATTGATTGATTGTTTCCATAAGTAACCGCAAGTGGTTGCTTACCTAATAGTCATGTGAGTGAAGTACCATAAAGGTCAAAATCAAAAAATCAATCGAAGGTAGTTATTGAAAACTTACTGTTCAAGTAACAGTATTTACTTATTTATTGAGCACTTATAGAACATTTAATTGAACACAGTATTTATTGAATACTTACTGTTCACTTACTGTACCAAGTGCTTGGAAGAAACAGTATAATAGAGTATAATAGTATAAAGAGTATAATAAGAAAGAGTAATAATAAGAAACAGTATAATAGAGTATAACAGTATAAAACAGTATAATATGGTAGACACATTCCCTGCCCTTAAGGAGTTCACAGTCTAGATGCAGGAGAGGGGATTCTTCTGGAGTTTACAGTCCAGAAGAATGCCCTGGGCTTTGATGATATTAGACGTCCAATGTTCAAGGCTCAGCGGTCTCACATCGACTCCAACTGGATGTCAACATCAGCCAGACATCTCCAACTGGAAAGTAATTATACTGTGGGAGCAGCCCAGCAGACAATCAAAGTGAATGGCGCTTTCCACGGCTGCATCCTGGGGGACCGGCAGGAGAGGGGTGAGCAGACTTGCAGAACTTACTTCCAGTAACCGACCTCTTTAGGGGGAGTCTCACATCAAGAAATACACAAGAGAAACAATTTCATAGTTGAGTTGGCATTTTGGGATCATTTTAACTCTTGGCTTGAAGTCGACAGCCAGAGCTACGGGGCTGTCTCCTGAAATAAGATACTGCTTTCCTAGCAGAACAAAAGGACCATTAATGACACCAATTAGCCGGTGTAATTCTCATTTACACCTCTTTATTACCTTCTACATACACTGTGTGATACATTATCTATCCCATTAATTGTTAACATACATGCAAGTCAAGATCTTTTATTATTCAGGGTCATCTGTCATTGATTCCGAGATATAGATATATTAGTGCTTTCCCTGCCCATTGACACAACCACAGTCAAGACTTCATCAACATTAAGGATAAGGAGATAACAGTTGCTTAAAATATAATTCCAAAAGGATTTCAGTTTACTGCTCTCCGGCTTTTTTCAGTGTATCCTAAGAGAAATCATTCAGCCAATGGCATTTATTGAGCACCTATTTTGTGCAGAGCACTGTTTTAAGTATTTGGGAAATTATAACATGTAGCTAGTAGGCTTGATTCCTATTCGGCTCCTCTGGTGCTAACCTCTCGTGCCTCGTTCTCCTGCCCTGCTGACCATCCCGGCCCATGTCCTACCTCTGGCCTGGCCTGGAATGCCCTCCCTTCTCAAATCCACCAAACAATCACACTTCCCCCCTTTCAAAGCCCTACTGAAGTCTCACCTCCTCCACGAGGCCTTCCCAGACTAAGCCACCCTTTTCCTCAGCTCTCCCTCTCCTCCCCTTCACTCCGATCCCTCCCTTTACTCTGCCCCCCGCCCCCCCCCAGCACTTGTGCATGTATGTACATGTCTAAAATTATATTTATTTATATGAATGCCTATTCACTTGTTTTGATGTGTGTCTCCCCCCGTCTAGACTGTAAGCCCATTGTGGGCAGGGATTGTCTCTCTTTATTGCTGAATTGTACTTCCCAAGCGCTTAGTATAGTGTTCTGCACATAGTAAGCCTTCAATAAATGCAGTTGAATGAATGAATGAATGATTTTTTTAATGGCACTTGTTAAGCGCTTATTATGTGTCAAACATTTCCAAGCCCTAGGGAAAATACAAGTGAATAATGTTGGATTCCTGTCTTCAAGGACCTGACAATCTAGTGGAGGAGATAGTCACTGAAACAAGTGACAGATAGAAGGGAAAAACCCAGCAGAAAAGACAAAGCAGCAGTGCATTCCCTTTTTCTTTTTAATGGTATTTAAGCACTAGGTGCCAGACACTGTACTAAATGCTGGGGTAGGTACAAACCAATCAGGTTGGACACAGTCCATGTCCCACCTGGGGCTCACAATATTAATCCTGGACTGTGAGCTCACTTTGGGCAGGGATTGTCTCTCTTTATTGCTGTATTGTACTTTCCCAATCGCTTAGTACAGTGCTCTGCGCACAGTAAGTGCTCAATAAATATTAGTGAATGAATGAATTTTACAGATGAGGTAATTGAGGCACAGATAAATTAAGTGTCTTGCACAAGGTCACACAGCAGAAACGTGGCACAGCTAGGATTAGAACCCAGGTCTTCTGACTCCCAGGCCTATGCTCTTTCCATTAGGCCAAGCTGCTTCCCTCGTGATTGCTAGCAGAAACAGTCAGCTGTCATGGAACCCTGACAGAGTCAGTGCACCATCCCTGAGGGAAGAGGCACTTATCCCATTTTATAGATGAGAATACAGAAGTCCCAAGCCAGTATTCTTTCCCTAGCTTATATGTCTCAGAAGAAAATTACAGATGTCTGATTCTTCCCTTTAGAAATCTTCTAATGAATGTAATTTCTCTAGCAATTAGACTGAATGTGAAGGAATATGCTTTCCTTACACTTAAAAATGATAAATAGTGAAAAAGACTCTGGAAGCAGCCGCTTCATTTATGCCATAACTGGAAATTCGGTTCCTGAGGCTCCTGTGATGCACACTCCGATGAACACTCTGAGTTAGGGTTGGAACGGTCCTATCCTGCTAGATTGTAAATTCCTCGAGGGCAGGGACCATGTCTACCGACTGTACTGTACATTTCTAGGTCCTCGGGGGCCTAACTGGGCATTCCTCTGACTCTCCTGTCAAGTGGAATAGAGTGGGCCACTCAAAATGGGGAGTACTCTAGAGGTAATAATAATAATAATGTTGGGTATTTGTTAAGTGCTTGCTATGTGCAGAGCACTGTTCTAAGCCCTGGGGTAGATTTACAGGGTAATCAGGTTGTCCCATGTGAGGCACACAGTCTTAACCCCCATTTTACATATGAGGTAACTGAGGCACAGAGAAGTTAAGTGACAGCTGACAAGTGGCAGAGCCGGAATTCAAAGGCATGACCTCTGACTCCCAAGCCTGGGCTCTTTCCACTGAGCCACGCTGCTTCTCTAGGTACAGACAGCACCAATTCCTGTCCACATAAGGACCTCACCAAGCTCCAAGGATACCTACCACCCAGCTGGGCAAGGGCTTTTGGAAAGACGTTGTTGGGTGGAAAGGGAAACACTTGGGTAGGGGCAAATATTTGCAGGGTTTAATGCAAGATCTTCAGACTGTAAGTTCACTGTGGGCAGGGAATGTGTCTGTTTATTGTTGTATTGTACTCTCCTAAGCGCTCAGTGCAGTGCTCTGCACACAGTAAGCACTCAACAATAACTGCGGTATTTGTTAAGCACTTACTATGTGCCAGGCACCGTTCTTAGCGCGGGAGTGAATATCAGTGAAATCAGGTTGGACACAGTCCCTGTCCCACGTGGGGCTCACAGTCACAATCCCCATTTTACAGATGAGATAACTGAGGCACAGAGAGTTAAATGACTTTCCCAAGGTGACAGAGCAGGCAAATGGCGGCGCTGAGATTAGAACCCATGACCTTCTGACTCCCAGGTCCGTGCTCTATCCCCTTCGCCATGCTATTTCTCCAATAAATGAATGAGTAAGTTTCCAACAGCTTTGAGTGTGGGGTGGGGGAGGAAGGGGAGAGGGAGGAAGAGGAGAACACCAAATTAGTCTAACAATTAGATTTCTTCTAGCTACTCTTACAGCAGGTTTAAACTCATCTCCTCCAGCCCTTGCCAGGGTTTCCAGCATAAAAGACATAAGTCTTATTTACACTGCCTAGCTACCATCAACGAATAAAATAGCTCAGAAACAACAAGCTGAAAAATAGGAAACAGTGGACTTTTAAAAATTGGCAAATCCCAAGGATTTAGAGCAGGCCTAAAAATCCCTGCTTCCAGGCTGGGTAGCTCATAACCCAACTTCACTGATGTTTATGACAAATAACAAATCAGTGCTAAATTTTTGTTAAGACTTTTCTCTCCTTGTCCTTGCTCTCTCGGGTTTTTCAACAGTTACTCAATTGCTGAATAAAATCCCCAATAAGATATAAAGGAAATAATAGAATAGAGAGTATAAAGATCCAGAAAGAATGAGAGAAAAGAATATAATTATATGATAGGTGTATGTGTGTGTGCTGTAAGCTTGCATATATCTATCTTTTTCTTAAAAATAGATTGCATAAAGAAAATCTGTGATTTCATTGAAAACAATAATTATGTCAGTTAAGTTACCAAAGAGATTATAATACTTAGAATTTAGAGCACCTGATAACACACAGGCTGGAGAGCTAAGAATTTGGCATGAGTGGAGAAGTACAGTTTGATGATTTCATTTATGCCCTCCCCATTTGATAGAAATAGTGGGCTCTGATCTTTTCACAACGGTCCAGTTGGTCATGAATCCTATCACTGGAGAAATGGGCGGTTGTGGCATATATTCATGTAATTTGAATTTTGTGAGTCAGGTAATTCCTTTAAATGAAACAGACTATTAATTGTAATGCCTTTTTCTATTTGACAATTTTTACCTGAGCTTATGTAGAAAAGTTGAGGTTTTCAGGCCACTGAATGTCATTAAATACAAAGGATTTAACACCACCTATGTAAATGTTCATTAATTCTCTTTGTTTATCAATTCACAGGAGCTGACTTTCATCTAAGTTTAGCACCAATTCTGCAGTTGTTTTTGGAAACAAAAGTGTGAGAACCGCCAATGAATAAGGTTTAAGTTCTTTAAGATATAGTTTTTCCTAAGAGGAGAAATGGACTGGATATATTCATGAATATTTTATATTTTTTAAAAAAATAAAAAGAACAGAGAATATGCCTGTGAGCTAACCAGTACAAATTGGAAGCCAGGGGACAAACAGGTAGGCCTGTGATTGGCTTAATACTAAGTAAATGCTCAAGAAATACAACTGACTGATTGACTGGCTGCTTCATAGGAGAGCAGATGTAACAAACTGGGGTGGAGGTAAGAGAGGTCGAGAGAGGACAGAGATCTGGACCAGAAAAGGCTGGAGCCCAGAGGAAGAGGGAAACGATCAGTCGATCATATTTATAGAGCTCCTACTATGTGGAGAGCATCGTATTAATTACTTGGGAGGGTACAACACAACAATTAACAGATGCATTTCCTGCCCACCAACGAGCTTACAGTCTAGAGGATGGGCTTCCCTCCACAGGGGCCCAGATCAGGCCTGGATTAGGAGATCTCACATCTAGATTGAATAAAAGACTTAATAGCATGGGGTGAGAAGGCCCATGGAGAGGATTGGCTCTTGATTTCCTTTCTCTCTGCAGGTCTATCATTCCTAGCCCCAGGAATCAATCAATCAATGGTATTTATTTTTCCCTCACTCTGAGCAGGGCACTCTATTTAGCACTTGGGAGAGTACAATAAAGTAGACACAATCGCTGCTCTCAAGCAGTTTATAATCTAATGGGAACCCAAAGATTCTGATGCAGTCCATGCAGACACAAAGGCAGAGGCAAGGTTGTAAAATGCTTTGGGTCCAGGACTCCGTGCTCTGGCCACTGGGAAATTTTGCAGGAGAGGCAATTAGCTGAGTAAATATGATTTTAAAAGCATCCAAAAAACACCATCATGTAGCCCCTCATAGACATTCTTCTGCTCACTGATACACACAGAAAATTTCTTGGCAGGCATGGAGGGGAAATGTCTTTAACTCTTGAATCTAATTGCAAAATGCAGCCCTAGAGTTCAGTTTAAAATAGGTATTTTACTTAGAAATCTAAAGTACACGCCTCATTTAAATTAAGATCAATTGTTAAGCATGATGACCGGAATGGTCCTGAAGTCAGTATCTCATTAAAGATTTTTTTTTGCTTTAATTGCTGATGACACCGACGACATAAATAAGCAGAAACAAATTTGTGATCTTCTAGCATTCATATAACAATATAAATGAACATTTCATTGGTTTCAACCTATTCATTCAATTGTATTTATTGAGTGCTTACTGTGTGCACATCACTGTACTAAGTGAGACTTTCAAGGTATTTAAGAGATCTCTTTCAAATCAAAATTACAAGCCTCAATACTACAATTACAATCCTTGTGACAGTTGTTGAAAGCTAGTCTACAAGGGTTGACATAGAGGTTCCAGCAAAAAATTCATGGTACTTGATATTTCTTAAACATCCGAGATGCGGGTACCCCTAAGCACCGGCCCCCACCCCCACAATCTGTAATTTATGTCCATCTGTCTCCCCAACTAGAAAACATTAAGTCTCTTTTGGGCAGAGATAGTATTTATCAACTCTGTTGTATCATACTCCCCCAAGCACTTAGTACAGTGTTCTGCACATAGTAAACACTCAATAGATACCACTGATTGATTGCTTGAGTTGGGGAATTTCTGAATCTCATTCAGGCTTAGGAGAAGATTCTAGAGGAGGGGAATTAAGTTTGTTTTATTGAGAATCAATCAACAAATCATATTTATTGAGCTCTTTCCTGTGTACAAAGCACTGTACTAAGCACTTCGCATTGTACTATCTAAGGCTCCCTGGTGGATGGGTTCTGTATTAGATCTGAGGGGTGTCCAATGGTCAATGTTGTTGCCCCCACCTAAAGACAAGGAGACATTCCCGGACTAGTTGGAAGACGCATGTCAATCATACTCAGAGAGGGTATCTGACTGACCAACAAAAGTCCCCAGGTGACCACCTGAGGAAAAGATACACCAAACTGTCATCAGACTAAAGCGTGGGGAAGAGGAATTTTCACAAGCAGAATGGGCTTCTTTTTCTTTCTGCCTTCCAGCCCCTCAGATGGTGGAAGGGAGGTATCAGAGATAGAGAGGAGCATGGCTGCTCAAGATCCCGGAAGGAGGAAGGAGAAGACCAGGGAATCAGGAGTGAGAATTGGCAGCAAGTAGCAGAAGAAAACATCCTGGAACTCTAGGACATATATAGGTCCCTATGTTTTATAAGAATTCAATATCCCAAAATGATTTTTGAGACAATTTCTGAACCAGAAAAGAGTTTATGTTAAAGTCTTCAACAATGATGGTCTTGTTACCAACTTGCAAAATGACCTAAATCCTGTCACAGAATTAGGGATAGGTTCAGAAATTGGTTTTTTTGTGACTCCTATGTCATTTAATGTTAGATAATTAAATGTGTTGAATGTCCCTGATTATCCAGCTTCTGAATTTTGATTATTTACCTTGGTGACTGGCTTGGGACTGTCATATGGGACCAAAGTTCAGTTTGAAAGCTTAGAAATTTCCCTGCAGTTTTCAAATACCTCCATCACTCAGACTTTGGAAAAAATATTACAGTGATAACTTGAGTCCCTGAATCCATGGGGGTATCAAGATGCCCAACGTATGTGGAAAGTCAGGTCACCCCATAAGGGCTACGCTTTCTAATGTGTTACCTCCCCAATCCCCCTTCCTCAGGATCCCAGTTTATTAGTCAAACATAGGTGTTTGTGTTGCTTACTTTTTATTATTTCTGCCTGGTAAGTTACATATAGTAAGGTTAATTATAAGTGAAACAATAGAAGTCAAATTAATGACTCATCCCAGAAATGCAGAATCATAAAATTACAATGAAGGGCAGTGATATTTACTGAGAAGAAATGAACCATCAGGTTAAAATTTTTATTTCTTCCATTATCTTTCTCCTCTTTCCCATTCTCTCCCCACCTCCCCCCATTTTTTTTCAGTTGTTTTTTTCCCCCATGAAACATCTGATACCTTGGCCTTAGCAAAAAGTGACAGATGGCTATGACATAACTTATGGTACATTCTCTGTTACACAGGAAAAACAATATTACTGGCCAAAACGAAACAACCCCATAACGCAGGAGGTTTTTTATTCAGCAGTGCTTTAAGATGTGAAATAGCAAAAGAAAGCATTGTAACATTTCTGTATCATGATTATTTAACAAACCAGAAACCAGTCTTTGTTCAAGTTAAACCATGGTAAAAAAAAAAAACCCAACAAACCAAAAAAGCTTCCCTTTCCCCTTTATAACATCAACATTGTCTTTTTCTTTGGATAGATAGCTGAGCTAGAATGCCATATATATTGTGTAGGTGAGGTTTTAATATGATAGAGAAACCCTGAAGTCTAATAAAAACCTTTTAAGTAAATCTCACAAAAGCTCCTCTCAAAAGCTCCCATGTTCTTCTCTGCTGTTCTTATTTAATTTTTAATAAGAACAATTCAATGCAGCTCGAAAGCAAGGCTCAATTAAGAAATATTCCTACCAGGCATCTTTGATATCTCGCCGTTTTCTCTTCTTTCTTTTCCATGTGACCCTCAATTTGGGTTTGTAGGGAGATTTAGAAGAAAAAATAAGAGGTTTATTTTTTAATTGCAAGTTCCATTTCACACTGTTATTTACAAGCAGACAGACTGGCTTTCAAAGGCAGAAATGTAACTCATGCGTCTCCTGCCAGAAGGATATAGTTGAATATCTTAGCATCATATTTTGAAATTACAATAAGCATCTTTGATCTAATTCCCTAGGCATTAGCTGTCCACGAAGTTATCTCCAGGTCATAGGAAATAATTAAAACAACAGTATCTGAAAGAGAAATCCAAAACCAGGTATTTTAAAGTAATCAAAAGTTAACTCCTTTATGATTCATTTTATTTCTTTCAGAAAATAGTCCTGTTTTCCCTGCCAAAGTTAAGCTTACATCAGTATTTCCATCATAAAACACTGTTTCCAAGGGTTTAAATCTCAGCCGCAAAAATTCGCTATGGGTTGAAAGTAGCATACCAAATCAGCCTGAAGGGGCTGCTGCAACCTGAGCGTTGAATTATGTTTGGGTCTAAATATATGTGCTTATAAATGCCCATATTAGGCTACATTTGACTATATTTTAAAGAACATGTACTGACAGTGGGATACCGCCTACCCTACCCAAACTGAAGCGCTCTGCAAACAGGCACCCAAGGATAACGGCTCTTGGTTTGTTGATGTGACGACATCGTTTGAGCACATCTATTTAGGAGCTCATTGCTCATCCCAAATGGAGAAGGGGTGAAAAAGAGACGCCAGAATTTCCTGGCTCAACAGACTCACCAGGGGTTTGCACCTAGTGAACTTTAATCTTCCAGCACTCATCAGAGGCCAGTCTTTTCTGGCCCATCACGGGGGTAAAGGTTCAGGAAAGGGTGAGGCTGGGATGTGATTTACCCTGAACTATCTCCAGCATCATCCCTCTAAAATGTATGCTCGTTGTGGGCAGGGATGTGTCTGCTATATTGTGATACTGTACTTACTCTCCCAAGCGCTTAGTACCGTGGTCTGCACACAGTGAGTGCTCAATAAATACGATTGACCAACTAGCAGCAGCTGCATATATTGAGCACCTACTGGGTGCAGAGCACTGTTCTAAGTGTTTAGGAACCCAACATAGAAGCTGAAGACACAGACTCTGCCCTTGAGAAGCGCACAATTTAATACGACATAGGCAGACTGACCAAATGTACGAATACAATGGGAATAAGTGGAATCGTAGATACTAGTTATAACAAAAGGAAAGAAAAACTCATTAATCTATGGATGGAATAGATGAATATACACTTTAGTGCTAAAGGTGGCTGACTAAGTAGGTGGGAATTAGATGGGATCACCATTTTTTTGGAACACCAGGGAGACAAGCAGGGTCAGCTCTAGGGGCAAGTGAAGCGTGGAATCATCTGAGGCAGCTTATTTGGAGAAACTGACATTTTCTGGTCTTATCCTCACTCCTTACCCTGACCTGCGGAATTTTCCAAGGTGGAGTCCCTCAGGAATTGTCCAGATTCCAGGGAGTTGTTCTGTCCCTAACTGTCCTCTCTCTGAAGTGATCCCAGAATCCTGGCTCCACCACTTGTTTGCTGTGTGACTTTGGGGAATCACTTCACATCTCTTTGCCTCAGTTAACTCATCTGTAAAATGGGGATTGAGACTGTGAGCCCCATGTGGGACAGAGACTGTGCCCAACCTAATTTGCTTGTATCCACTCCAGCGCTTAGTGTAGTCCCTGGCATATAGTAAACACCTAACAGATATAATTATTATTATTACTATTAGGACAGTTTGAGAAACAGTACAATTGAGGTTCTTGGAAGCTATGCTCTCTGATCTCTCCCTCAACCTCAAGCCTGGAAATGACGGTCCAGTCAGGCCCACCAAACTTCCTGCATTGGCCCTGGAGACTAGTTTCTTTCTGGTTTATTCTCCCCTCCTTCAAAGTCTGCCTGATTGAAGCCACATCTCCTTCAAGAAGCCTTCCCTGACTAAGCCCTCCTTTTCTCTTCTCCCACTCCCTTTTTCATCATCTTGACTTGGCTCCCTCTACTCATCACCCCTCCCATTCCCAAAGCCCTTAACTATACATCTATAGTTTTTTTATTCATATTAATAACTGTCTCTCCATCTAAACTGTATGCTCACTATGGGCAGGGAATGTGTCTGTTTATTGTTGTATCGTATTCTCTCAAGTGCTTTGTACAGTGTTCTGCACACAGTAAGCGCTAAATAAATATGATTGCCTGAGGATGGCCATGCTCTCGGAAGACACAAGGCAGGGGTGAGGGTGTGGGGAAAGGACCTTCATGAGCGAGGACTTCCGAGGGGATGGGTTGGAAAGAGGGGAGACAGAGAGAAGGTAGAAGAGGAGAAAAAGGTGGTGACCAGAAGGGGAGAGAGGAAGAAAGAGGGGAAAAGGAGAAAGAGAAGAAAACAAAAGGAGGAAAAGGCAGAAGGAAAAGGAAGAGGGGTCAACTCTCCGAACCACTTATCCTTCTCCTTCTCCTCCCTCGTTGCCACCTATTTTCTCAGCAGTCTTCCATTCTCCCTCTTCCTTTGCTCTTCCTCTTCCATTGCTGCCATTTAGAAGGAAGTGTGGTGGCCCAGAAGGACAATTCTGCTGGAGACCAGGAAGAGGCTGCCAGTGTTTAAGCCCAAGAGGTGACAGCAGCTCTGGCAATAACCAGTAGCAACAACTGCATCTGGGTGGATGCCCATGAATCCTACCAGAACCAGTTCATCGGAGCCGTTCCTGAGAGCTTCTGGCCCATCTTGGATGGTGTGTTTCCAGTTGTCCCACAGACACCCCATTTTACAGATGAGGTGCCTAAGGCACAGAGAAGCTAAATGACTTGCCCAAGGTCACCCAGCAAGCACATGGCAGAGCCAGAATTAGAATCCAGACCCACTGACTTCAAGACCCATGTTCTTTCCATTAGACCACGCTGCACCTCTGAGCAACGTGGAACTTTTTACATGGAACTCTTTCTCTTCTATGTGGAATTTCCAAGTTATCCATCCATCGATGAAAATAAGGGAACAGAGCAACTAGTCTCTTCAAATCAATAATGTCTTAAAATTCTCTCACCTAAGTACCTGGAGATTCAAAAACACTCTTGATTGAACTTCAAGCCTGGCAGGAGGATTGATTTTGTGAGAACGCCAGAAAAGTCTAGCTTCTCTGAGAAAGCCCCCATTTCCCCTAGTCCCATTCCCTTCAGCACTGCCTATGCACGTGGATCTGTACCCTGTAAGCACTTGATACTCACCCACCCTCAGTCCCACAACACTCATGTACGTATCCTTATACTCTGCCATTTCCCCTATTTGTAAACTACTTTAATGTCTGTCTCCCCCTCTAGACTGAAAGCTCCTTTTAGGCAGGGATATGACTATCATCTCTATTGTACTGTGCTCTCCTCGAAGTGCTTGATCAATACCACTGATCAATTGATCCTCATTTTACGGATGAGGAAAGAGAGGCACAGTGAAGTTAAGTAACTTGCCCAAGGTCACAAAGGCAGATAGCAGAGTTGGGACTAGAACTCAGATCCTCTAACTCCCAAGCCTCGTGTTCTTTCCACTAGGCCATACTGCTTCTTTTAACCAAAGTTTAAGAGAGGAAAGGCATGTCTTGCTGTGTTTTCATCACGCAGCTCTCCAGTAAGATTGTACTGACATTCGGTTGAAACTGTGGCTTAACCTCAAAACCACTAGAGGGCACTAAAAATCGGACTTGTTTCAAGCGCAGAATTGCCCTTCTTCCTCTCCCATTGCTCATGATTAATGATAATAATTGTATTTTTTGTTAAGTGCTTACTACTTGCCAAGCACTGGGCTAGATAAAAGATAAGCAGATCCAACACAGACCTTGTCCCACCATGGGGCTCCCAGTCTGAAGATTGAAAACTCTCTCCTTTTCTGTTTTGTGTACATTCATATATGGGATTCTCTGATTCACTCTTGAGGTCTAATCTGCTTTTTCAAATAGAAATATCTTTGAAATACGAGAAACTATAGACAGCTCTCGCTACCTCTTGGGTAATCATCTCTTTAAACTAAACTCCCAAGGCTTATTATGAACAAAATTGCATTTTACTCATGCCCTCAGAGGGAAATTTCAGACGGATGGGTGTTAAAGAGTGAAACTTTAAGAAGTCGTTCCTGTTTGCCAGAAAGAAATCTGCTTTGAATTTTCGATGTTGCACAGTGACTTCTTTTTCTACCCATTCGTGAGTCCTTCGTTAGTGTACACAGTGGTTATCTGATGTCACAAGAACTGGAAAAATTTCCACTCTAATAAACACCATTCTAACTGTCACCTCTTTTGATGTGTGGGAGGAATTGTGCCTGGGATTGCCAACTTAACTTCGGAGCAGAATCTGACACCCCTCTCCTGGGAGCCCCATATTCTCATCAAACTGTCCTAACTTGGTGTCATCAGAGAGGAGCCATTGTACAGACAACCACACACATCAGAAACATAAACACACCTGTGTGCTCCTCTAGTCAGGGGGAAAAAAGGGCTACGTTTGGTTTGGTTTTCTCTGGCAGTCTGTCTCAAATCGGACAAAAAAAATCCACAACTGCCTGCAGCAAAAACTCTCAGGCATCCCCCTCAAACAGAGTCCTTTGAAATCCAAGAAGAACAGCATAAAAAAGGAGAAACGGTGTTGCTTTTTTCATTAGGCCTGCTGCCTGATTCTTGTTAAGCCCATCCTGATTTCTCTCAGGCCCTAAGAATGGATTGGTGATTCGTCTCACGACTAAAGATCCATAAGGTTGCCCGTTCACAGTGTGGGGAACTCAAGACCCAGTGCAAACTGGCTTCACCGTACCCTGCTCCACAGAGAACGGAGGTTGTGTCACTGAAATACATCCCTCCTGACAGGCCTCTCGGAAAAAATGCAACAAATCAATAGAATAAAGGACGATTGAGTATATGGGGCATCTGACAACCCTAGGCTTTCCTGAAAGCCCACTAAGTGCATGGGTAACGTGAATGTAATGTATAAACTGCTTATGCATGAAGGCTACAAATCATACAATTGACCTGCTCTGTAGATAAAATTTCCAGGTTGTACCTCTGAGGATGTATGTTACATACATCAAGGGAAAATCTGGCATTTGAATATGAATGTCTGATGAATAAATTGCATAGAAACCAATGGTTCTAATCCTAACGTTGACACCGACAGTGTTGAGATGAGACCCGTTGGCTGGCGGAGAGCTCGAGAGATCCAAATTTCTGTCTACTGATGATTCTCATTCTGTTGCACCCCATGGACCTGTGTCACCCCAAAATTATGGATCCCATTTCCTTAGAGGCAAATAGCTAGTCCAAATGCAGTACATTTGACTACGCTCCTTAAGCTAATCATCCCGTGGGGCACCACAACCAAGCATCCCAGGTTCTCATGTTGAAACAGTGACTTTTGTTGCTTAAGCAGAACCTATATTTTCCCTACTTCATCCCACCTTCACCAGCATGGTCAACACTCCTTGTGGGCAGGGTTTGGGTCACTTCTTGCTTCTGCACTTTCCAAGGATCTAGTTTACTACACCAAATTGGCACTCAATAAATATTGCAACTACCCTTACAGTAACTATTGTCAGTCCTTACTGAGTAACTAATTGGTGCACAGCAAAGTGCTCGTCAACGAGGGAAATTACAAGAGAAAAATAAAATAGGGTCCTTTCCCTCAAAGGAATTTACCGAGACAGAGAAGATAAGAATATGAATATGTTTTCCTGTCTTGATACATTCAGTGCAATCTCAACCCCCTACTGCTGATTCCCCTTCTCCCCACACTTTTTCAGTTCCTAGCCCATGGCCTTCCAGCACATCCCTTCTCCCCTTCTCTGTACCCCACATTCCACCCGCCTACTTGTCCTTCTTCCCCATGTGGCTCTTCTACTCTTAAAAACTCTAGTAACATCCCCACAGCCACTCCTAAATTTCCTTCCCCTTTACCTCAGTAAGCACTTAATAAATACCATAATTATAAATTAAGGAAACTTGCAAGGAATCTGAGTTAAAAGGAAAATTTTAGAATGAGTTGCCAGTAAATCAAGCAACTTTTAGGATGAGTTGCCAGTAAATCGAGTAGGCATTATTATTCCCATCCTATACGTGAAGAAAGTGAGGCCCAGCGAGATTAAGTGATTTGACCTGGGACACACAACAGGCTAGGGGTAGAGGTGGGACTAGAAGAATCAGATCTTCTGACTCCCAATCCATGCTCATTCCACTAGCCTCCTGCCTATGACTGTTCTATCCAGGGACCAGAATAGGCCATTATATCTTCTTGGATCATTGCTTCTTGTTCTGAAAAAAGTCTTGTGGTAGGATCAGTTAGTGATTCCTTCAAGGAAGAGCCTACGTGAATAAATCTCCCTCCTTTTTTAATCCTGCTTCTGTGAATTAGTGCTTTATACCATTTTAGTTTATGCTGTCCCTGGGGAGGAGTGAATATGTCATTGTAATTAACTCATCATACGAGGGAGGTCTTGTTTATTTCCTCAGCAAAATAACAGGTGGTGGAAGAACCCTAGTACATTATATGAATTGCATTGAAAATAAATCACATTAAAGAAATAAGGAAACAAAATGACTTAAAAGTACAATTTTGCTGCCTGTTTGAAATTAAGTCTGGGGAGCTGGAAGATCTAAATCAACGAACCAATATAACCCTAGTCTTCAATTTCACCCCCAATGTCATGATAAAGGAGTCATGACAATTCTATTCTCAAGTGGAGAGTTTTACCTGCTTGGATAACGGGGACCCAACCCATTTCAATTAGATTATCAGTGGATATTTACTGAGCAACCAAAGAGTAATATGGGTATTCGGTAGGCAAAAAGCATAGGGAAATTATAGCCTGCATGCTCAGGGGTGTGGCATCTAGATTAGAAAAGGCAAACCACGTAGGACAAAAACTATTGTCTTTCAAATATAAACAATAATAATATTAATAACAATTGTATCTGTTAAGTGCATACTATGTGTCAAGCACTGTTCTAAATTCTACGGTAGATACAAACTAATCAGGTTGGACTCAGTCCCTACCCCACATGGGGCTCACAGTCTTAATCCCTATTTGACAGATAAGGTAATGGAGGCACAGAGAAGTGAAGTAACTTGCCCAACGTCACTCAGCAGACAAGTGGCAGTGCGGGGGTTAGAACCCAGGTCTTTCTGACTCCTGGGCCCCGGCTCTATCCACTAGGCTATGCTGCTTCCTACATCTTGAATCTATGGTTCTGAATTGTGCAATAGGGTCCGGCTCCCTTTTCCCATTTGTGCCTCTAGACCTATATTTAAAAATCATCTGTAAATGAGAGTCTGGGAAACAAGTTCCTCACCTTCAAATGTCTGGTGACCTACATGTAGGTCATCTATCTTGGTGTTAAACCAAAAAAAGTATGTCAAAGAGCCATTTTTTTCTACACCATTTAGAGATTTGCTGAAAGCAAATCTTCAGAGATCTGACCGTCATTGGCTTGTCTTTAATAAGCTTCCTGTTGAATCTGAAAGTCCTCACACAATCAATCAGTGGTAATTATTGAGTATTTACTATGTGCTGTGCAAATTCTAGGTATTTGGGAAAATACAATAGAATACTTTGACTGTGAGTCCCACTTGGAACAGGGACTATGTCCAACCCGGCTAACTTGTATCTACCCTAGCACTTAGAACAATGTTTGGTGCATAGCAGGTGCTTGGTAAGTACCATAATTAGAAAACGGGTCCAATGCCTGTGAGCCCATTTTGAGACTGTGAGCCTATTGGGTAGGGACTGTCTGTATTTGTTGCTGAATTGTACTTACCAAGTGCTTAGTACAGTGCTCTGCACACAGTAAGCACTCAGTAAATACGATTGAATGAATGAATAAGGAATTTAAAGTCTAACAGATTGACAAATGGTGCCTGGATACTATTTCTATTGCTTGAAGTCACTGAAGGGTCAGGGGACAGGGTTGAGACAATTGTCCAAATCACTCTTGGTTAATCAGGTGCCTGTCCTAACATCACGATTCCTGGGCATGCACTGATGATGGAATGAATGATTTTTGAATCTTGATACATCCTCAGAACACCCAGTATCCTCCTGAAAGGGCTGGGACGGCAGCAGGATGGAGATTTCTATGGACAGATCTGGGCACAAGATGAACTTTCCACTAGAAAGATCCATTCCCCAAACATGCCCTGTCCCAGGTAGGACCAGCCAAGGGGAGAAAGTATAAATGATTACACACAACAGTTCATCTATATTACATACAAGCATATGCAATACATTTTCAAAGTGAGTTTGCTGCTTTCCTCGACTACATTTTTTGTGAGGGTAAACTACAAATTGTAATCGTAAGCAAGGTGGAGAGTTTGAATTTCATCACGGTATGGAGTTTTTGTCTTTGTTTTAAAAGGCTTGCTCAGTTGTTTACTTTGCAAGTTGGGAAATCACTAAATACTATCCACTCTTTGCTTTCCTTGCAGGATGTGTATTTATATTGCATCATGACCTTTTCATTTAATTATGGAAAATATAGACTTCCTCTGAAATAAGAACAGCCACAATTTAGTTTTAATAAAGCTTAACAGCTCTCAAGTTGGCCACCAATTTTAAATGCGCAAAACTATTACTTCTTCCAATAAGTGTTTCTCATGTCACACTATTAGCCATTCTAATCTATATAAAAATGGAATTTGAGTTCTGGAAGTAGCACGCTTTCCTGCATCGGCAGCCGACAGCTCATTCTAGCTTCAAATGTCCTAAGTTGATTAGTTTTCCTATGCTAAACCCATTTTTCTGATGCAAACACAGATCAGTGAGTTTGAAGACTTTTGGAACTTTCAGAGTTAGGAATGGATGAATCAACCAATCAACTGATTATATTTATTGAATGCCTACTGAGTGAGAAGCAGCATTGCCTTGTGGATAGAGCACGGGTCTAGGATTCAGAAGGACCTGGATTCTAATTCCAGCTCTGCCACTTGTCTGCTGTGAGACCTTGGGCAAGTCACTTAATGTCCCTGTGCCTCAGTTCCCTCATCTGCAAAATGGAAATTAGGATGGCGAGCCCTATGTGGACAGGGACTGGGTCCAACACAATTGCCTTGTATCCATCCCACCACTTAGAACAGTGCTTGGCACATAGTAAGCACTTAAAAAATACCACAATTATTATTAAAGCATTGGGAAACAATACACAAGTGGAAATTAGATTCAGTCAGTGCCTGCCCCTTAAGGGGCTCAGGGCCACAGAAAGAACAGGAAGCCAAAATGCCAGAAATGTGCAAGAAAAAAAGAAGTGACCTCCACTGTGAGCTGTGAGGAAAGACTCCACGTTTCCATCAACTAGGTCAGGCTGAGTTAGGGACCAAGCAAGGTCAGGAGAAGGCCAACTATGTGAACAGGAGAGTTGAGGACCTGACTTCCTTTCTGACTCTTCATTCCCTGCCCTTCCTGAAGATTAGAGGTCAGTTTTTCTCCTTGGGGTTAGAAGAAACTAAAAAAAAAAAACTGTTCCCTCAACAGTCAGCAACTCATTTATGCAAAATACTAAAAGCCTTTCCATGCGTTTAATTTCAGAAAAAAAAAAAGCTGAATTTTTTCCCTAAGAAAGAAAGTCACTTGCTGTTTTATATTAAGGGGGAGAGAACAGATTGGGTGGATACGAACAGAATAAAACCTAGAGCCAGAACGAGGGTAGAAGGATGACCCAGATCTCAAATTCATTCTGGTAGATTTCAAAATAAACACATCAAATTGTCATAGAGGAGATTCGCACTGTGAAAAGGTTCAATATTAAATTCCAAATGTATCTTCTGGGCAGGATAATAGCATGGTTCCTACCTGTTCTGCAAATTAAGACAAGAAACCAGCATTTTAATTATTTTAACAGTTTTCGGGTTTGAACCTTTGAGTAAATCGATTGCATCCCTCCTCCTAAGAGGCAGAGAGGAGCAAACATTCTAGGTTCAGGCTAACACACCCCTCCCCTGAAGATGACTCCTACACTGAAAATCTCTTATTTGCAAATGACTCATCACGTGACTGTGCTGGAGATGTTGAAAATCAGGACGATGCATGTGAAAATGAAATTAATCAATATGAAGATGAGGATCAGCAGTCTACCACAGCAGAGCTGTTTGATAATAATGAAATTGAGAAACAGACAGCGCTAGGGAAACACATAAAAGTGCAAGAAATGTCAATGGTAATAATGAATTAGTAACTGTTTCAAGAAGCTGAGAAGCAAGAGCTAGCGAAGGAGAAATATTGCATTAAGAACAAATATTGAAAAGATCTCAAAGGTTATCCAAAAGTTGGTGGTGGTTTGAAAGCAAAAATGTAACAAACGGCACTTAATTTAAGTACCTTAAACAGTCTTTGCTAAATTAGATCAGGTTAAATGGAAATTGACACTTCCAATGATTGCAATACAATGATATCTTCAGTTCATCAGTAGACTTTATTTGTTCTTATTTCACATTACTACAACTACCACTAATGTTACTGGTGGAAGAAAATTGTGCAAGAACTAGACTGATCTAGAAAAAAAAGCCAGAAATCAATTGATTTTCAAAGATTTGGGCTGTGAGAATGACCTCAAAGAGACAAAGGACACTTAGACAACTTATCAGTAGCCCCTGGCCTACTTTCCTGGGATAAATCATGATTTATACCAGGTAAGGAGGAAGGAATATTGATTTCACTCATTTAACTTGCAGGACAACTTCTCTAGGGAGAGTAATACTAATACTTATAGTATTTGTTAAGCTCTTACTGTATTTCCAATCACATATACTAAGCCCTAGAGTAGAAACAAGATAAATACAGTTTGTGTCCCACAAGGGGCTCACAGCCCAAAGGGCCAGGAAAACAGAGCAAGCTGGTAGAACAGGTTTGTGGGCTGGTAGGTAGTCTGCCCTTATTTGCATGGCTGAATAAAAGATAATAATAATAATGGTATTTATTAAGAGCTTAGTACATGACAAGCACTGTTCTAAGGGTAATCAGGTTGTCTCACATGGGGCTCACAGTTTTAATCCCTATTTTACAAATGAGGTAACTGAGGCACAGAGAAGTTAAGTGATTTGCCCAAGGTCACACAGCAGACAAGTGGCAAAGTCAGGATTAGAACCCATGACTTCTGACTCCCAAGTTTGTACTCTTTCCAATAAGCCACGCTGCTTCTCCATGTTTGGTCACACCTAGGAAATCATTCATTCCAAGAGGCTCCATCATGAAAACTCAGTATTTGAATGTGTGGGTATTTTTTTCACCTCCTCAAGCCCATATGTTATCAATCAATCAATCGTATCTATTAAGTGCTTACTGTGTGCAGAGCACTTTTCTAAGCGCTTGCAGGAGTACTTTGTAACACAGTTGGTAGACACGGTCCCTGCCCACTGTGAGTTTACGGCCTAGAGTTCTAAGAGTCTGTTTATAGAGTTTGTGTTGAAAGTTGTGGTCATCTGTTCAGAAACATTTCAGCCAGAAGCCACCCTAACATTGAGGTTCCAGAGTCTGTTGTCACTCTTCCCACCTGCCCCATTCAGGAGCAGAAGGCAGGTGGGGCCTTCTGAATATTTAAAACATTGGGTAAATAAATGCCCGTAGTCTGCTCCTTTGATTATAATAACAACAACCATGATATCTGTTTAGCTCTTACCGAGTCTAAGCACTGGAGCAGAGTCAAGTCTCTATCCACACAGGGGCTCACAGTCCAAGGGGGCATCGAATCCCCAATTTACAGATGTGGAAACTGAGGCACGGAGAAGTGACCCACTCCCAATCAACAACATTCGCATGCATCCTCTACTTTACTATTGCTGTTCTTGATTTGTTGATTTTATTTAACTATTTTTCACATTGTCCCAACTCTCTTCTCATCGTTCTAGGTGTCTTTTCCTAACTGTTAATACGGCCAATTCTTAGTTCCGTGTTCCTCTGATGTGGGGCTTGTGTTCTTAAAGAATCCCACGTTAAGGAGAAAGTGCCTTGTCATTCTCATGCCAGATTCAACACTACATACAACCTTCTCTTCAGACCCTTTCTTCCAATCTATTGAGAAGAATATGCCCCAAACCCTTAGCATTCTACGCCAAACTCAGAATAAAACCCCAGGCTATTGCAGAACTGATTGTACACTGCTTATCACAGCACACTGTGAAGCTCTTAACAAGTGTTAGTAATAAGCCCAACAATACCAACAACATTCTCCTAGTTAAATCAGTGGGGTGGAGGAATAGCAAACTGTGCTATTTGGGCTCACAATGGGATGGACTGGAGTGAGTCTCCGTAGAGATTCATTAATGCCTTTTACAATTCCTGCTTAAATTTTGGCCGTGGTCAAATGCTCAGCGGGAGCACCTGGTCTCTGAGGATAAAGCCAGCCATTGTTCCATGGAATTGGTGCTGTGGGGAAGAGACATTAGCTCCCACAGACAGCCTGCTGGGTCCTTTGTGTGTGAGTAGAGGACTGTCTGGCTTTGGGAGGCCCCCGCTGCAACTCTACAACCCCCCGCCTTGTCAGATGCTGTTCCGGCACTCTCGATGACAGGGAACTTGTCCTCTGCTAATGACGCCCAATCAGCTGAGATCCAACATCAAATGGCCCAATCTGGGCTGGGAACCATTACCACAGCCATCTGACGGTAGCAGAAGAGGATGGAGACAATATAACGGCACGGTGCCCAAGTGCTCAGGGGAGGTACCAGTGTGGTTTAGTGGAAAGAACATGGGCTTGGGAGTCAGAAGTCATGGGCTCTAATCCCGACTCCTGCTGCTCTGTGACCTTGGCCAAATCATTAATTACTCAGTTACCTCATCTGTAAAAAATGGGGATTAAGACCGTGAGCTCCACGTGGGACAACCTTATTACTTTATATCTACCCCAGCACTTAGAACAGTGCTTGCACATAATAAATGCTTAACAAAAACCATCATTATTATTACTATTTATGTGGAAGTAATGAAGTGACAAAGAAGGGCAGGCAGATGAGATATTAAAAGGGGAAGGCCACCTGGAAGAAATGTGATTTCAAAGGGCCTTGATGATGGAAAGAATATAGGTCTGCTAGATAATAATCATAGTAATAATTGCAGTATTTGTTAAGCGGTTACTCTGTGCCAAGCACTGAACTAAGCGCCGGCGTGAATACAAACATATTGGGTTGGACACAGTCCCTGTCCCAGGTGGGGCTCACAGTCTCAATCCCCATTTTACAGGTGAGGCACAGAGAAGTGACTTGTCCAAGGTCACATAGCAGACGTGGCGGAACCAGGATTAGAACCCATGACCTTCTGATTCCCAGGCCTATGCTCTACCCACAATGCCATGCTGCTTCTCTTATGAAGGGGGAGGGGGTTCCGGGCATAAAGGAGGGTGCGAGGAAGAGGACTATGGCACAAACAATGAGAATGAGCCAGAATGAATAGGTTGGCTTGAGAGAGATGAAGCATGTGAGCTGAGGTATAGTGGACAATAATAATAACAATTGCATTAACTGTGGTACTTGTTAAGTGCTTATTATGTGCCAGGCATAATAATCACAAATAATTACACAAATAATCACAATTACAAAATAACCAGGTTGGATGCAGTCCCTGTTCCACATAGAGCTCACAGCCTTAATCCCCATTTCACAGATGAGGGAAGTGAGACACAGGTAATTCATGCATTCATTCATATTAACTGAGCACTTACTGTGTGCAAAGCACTCTACCAAGTGCCTGGGAGAAGGGAAATGACTTCCCCAAGGTCATAGAGCAGAAAAGTGGCAGAGCTGGGATCAGAACCCTGGTCCTTCTGATTCTCAGGCCCATGTTCCTTCCACTAGGCCATGCAGTAGTGGATGAGGAGGGAGGATAAGTAGAGAAATCTGGAAGTTTATGTTGATGAGGAGAAGAATGGGCAATCATTGGAAGTTTTGCAGTGGGGAGATGTGAGCAAAACAATATTTTAGGAAAACGATCTGGAAAGAGGAGAGAAGTATGGACTGGGGACGGGGAGAGACTGGAGAGAGGGAGGTCGGTGACAAGTTTAAAGAGGTAGTTGAGTTGGGCCAGGATTATGGCAGTTTGGATGAAGAAGGAGGAACATATTCTGGACAGGTTGTGAAGAAAGAGCTAAGGGGATTTGGTGATAGACTAAATATGGAGGGGGAAAGAGAGAAGTATTAAATGATAATGTCAAGGTTGCAGGTTTCAACAATGGGGATGATTGTGGCATTGTCAGAAGTGCTGAAAAAGCCAGGGGGAGGAGATCTGGGAGGTAAAATAAGTTCACTTTTGGACACATTGAACTTGAAGAACTGGTGGGACATCCATGCCTGGCCATTTGATGTTGAATAAAACTAAAACTACAAAAACACTCAGGACACGTTACCCCATTTCTCAAAAAACTCCAGTGGTTGTCCATCCACCTCCGTATTAAACAAAAACTCCTTAGAATTGGTTCTGAAGCACTCAATCACCTTGACCCCTCCTACCTCTCCTCTCTATTCTCCTACTATAATCCAGCCTGTACACTTTGCTCCCCTAACGCTAACCTTCTCGGGGTGCCTTGATCTTGGCTATTTCAATGCCGACCCCTCCCCCGTGTCCAGCCTCTGGCCTGGAACTCTCTCCTTTCTCAAATCCAGCAGACAATTAATTACTCTCCCTTCCCTTCAAGGCCTCAGTAAAGGCACATCTCCTCCAGGAGGCCTTCCCTGACTAAACCCCACCTTTCCCCTTCTATTCCTTTTGTTTTTTCCCCCTCCCAGCCCCACAGCACTTATGCACATATCTGTAATTTATTTGTTTATATTAATATCTGTCTCCCCCTAAACTGTAAATTCATTGTGGGCTTGGAATGAATGTGTCTGTTCATTGCTGTATCGTACTCTTGTCGCAAGTACTTAATAGAGTGCTCTGCAAACAGTAAGCACTCAATCAATATGATTCCATGAGTGAATGAATGGCTATCATATTTATTGAGAGCTTACTGGGTGCAGAACACTGTACTAAGCACTTGGGAGGGTACAGCACAATAATATAACAGGCACATTCCCTGCCCACAATGAACTTACAGTTAAAGGGGGAGTCAAAGTCAGTTTAAATTGCGGATATGTACGTAAGTGCTATGGGGCTGAAGGGAAGGTGGTGAATAAAGGGAACAAGTCAGGATGAGGCAGAAGGGAGCGGGAAAAGAGGAAATGAGGGCTTAGTCAGGCAAAGCCTCTTGGAGTAGATGTGCTTTGAAGGTGGGGAGAGTCATTTTGTCAGATATGAAAACGGAGGGTGTTCTAGGCACTGGTGAAATCACTCAGTGAGTCAGTTGTGGGGTTTGTAAAAATTAAACACTACAGCTCTGTAGACCTTGCGTTTGGTCTGGAGCCTGATATTTTGCTTCTACATCCTTTGTGACAGTCCTTTAAAGGATATGCTGGGTTCCTTGATTTGACTTTCAATTTCCTTTTCCATCATTGTATCTGAAGTGGTGGCTAATTGGTCAGGGGTATCTATTGTGCGGTTATTGAGTGCAGTACACTGAGCTAAACATTTGGGAGCGTACAATAGAATTAGTAAGTGCTATTCCCACCCACAAGGATCTTATAGTCCAGAGGCTAGCCTAGGGAAGCAGTGTGGCCTTGTGGAAAGAGCGCAGAACTGCAAGTCTGGGGAAATCACAACTTCTCTAGATCTCAGTTTCCTCATCTGTAAAATGGGGATTCAATACCTGTTTTCTCTCCTATTTAGACTGGGAGTCCCGTGTGGGAAAGGCACCGTGTCTACTTCAGTGCCTAGAACAAAATGAGTGCTTAGCAAATACCATAATTATCAGTCCTGTAAACCACCCGCAAATCAGTCAGTAAATGTAAAACAGCCATGTTTTAGTGTGACTAGTGGAAATCCTTGATAATGATTATAGCTTTCTCTTTGAATTTTCAAAGTATCTTCATTGTGATCTATCTGATCGTTTTTCTTTTATAACAGTTTGTAGTTTGTGTATGCGTGTGTATATACATGGTACACACACAACACAACGCAATCACACTTATTAGAGTACTGCTGATTAATTGGGACCAAGGGTGGTCTGGATTTACTTTTCTAATCCTTACTAATCATTTGCAGAGATATTCCTCTATAAATTAAAAAAAATCATTCATTCATTCAATCAATTATATTTATTGAGCATTTACTGTGTGCAGAGCACTATACTAAGTGCTTGGGATAGTACTCTATAAGAATAAACAGACACATTTCCCACCCACAATGAACTTACAGTCTAGAAGGGGGGACAGACATTAATATAAATAAATTACAGATACACACATAAGTGCTGTGGGACTGGGAGGGGTTGCTATAAAATCTAGTTCTCTATTTCTGCCTATACACCATATACATTATACACTGCTTGATTAAATTCAAGATTTAGTTATTTTAAGATGATCTGATAATTTCAAATATGCTGGATCAACCATTTCATGTGTTTGGTGAAGGACATTGAGAAAATCAGTTCACCATGGGAGCAAAACAGTAGTAACATAGGTGTATAGTCAACAGTTTCCAGAAGTGAAAAATGGTCGTATAATTTATTGTTGATACTGGATTCTCTAGGAACCTTTTTGTGTTGATTAGCTTTCTTGAGGAGAAAAATCTATACACAAATCAATGACTAGTCCCAGACTGCTTGGAGCTTGCACAATCTCCCACAGTTGTTTGAGATTAAAAACCTAATGTTTATGTAATTTTTAACAATCACCAGAGCAAATCATGACTCTTATGTTTGACTTTCTAAATCCCCTTTAAATACCTTATAAAGATCTAAAATTGTTTGTTATTCAAATCAATGTCTCTGGAAAATGCCTTCACCTCTGAAATTGGGGAAAGAATGTCTAGCACTGTAACATTTTGGGCCCTACCTTTTTTCCGTACCCAGTAAAATAATTCACAATCAGAATCTAATGCCAGCGGGGATGAAGCTGACAGGGGTAATCCCAAATATATTCTGAAGTTAGACAAAACTTTGAGGGAAGATCCTTTTCAAGTAGATCATAGGAATAATTACGAGAAAATAGACAATAAATAATCTGAATTGAGTAACCACTCCTTTTTGGTTCACTTAATTTCCAGTTTGCATTTCCCTGTTCATTTTTATAATCATTTTTCCATTAATAACAATTATTACTTTTCCAGTTAGCCATGCAGGTTCTATTTGACTTCCTGTATTATTATTACTATCATATATATCAAACAAGAACATTCCAGGGGAGAAATGAAGTCAGCCAGTCAGTCAATCGTATTTATCGAGATCTTACTGTGTGCAGATCATTGTACTAAGTACTGGGGAGAGTACAATAAAACAATAAACAGATACATTCCCTGCCCTATTACCAAGTCAACTCCCATGCCCCCTGAGAGCACTCTGTAAATAATGATTTATGTTAATTGTTGCTATCATAGTGCCTCAATTCCAATCCCAGATTGGCCAAGCATTTAAACCTCTTTGTCCCAATTTTCAAACCCTTAGACCCTGTTTTCAAGGTCCTAAATCTACCTTTTGTCATAGTAGAGAGAATTTTTCTCACCTAGTAATCAATGACTCACCATCAAGGGGATCAATCAATCTAGAAATAGATTCTGTCTAATATATTTACTGATGATATGCACAAGGGAAGCGAGACCATGCCTGCCAAATTTGCCAATGATGCTAAATGAAACAGAATTGCTAACATTTTAGAAGAGGTTAGAATTCAAAATGACAAATTGGAAAAATGGGCTTTCAAAAACAGGTTAAAATGCCATATGGACAAGTGAAAAGGAGTGCATCTAGTGACTAAAAATCAAACACAAAGAGAAAATGGGAAAGGTCGGCTCAAACCCCTCTGATGTAATCACTGGGCACTACGGCCTCAGCGTCCTCTGTCCTGGCACTGACACAGTGCCATTCTGGGCAACAGCTTAGGTGGAGAAGGAAAGAAAGCCTTTGCTGCACAAGGTGCTGATACTAAATTCTGCTACCTAGACAATATACTACCAATCAATGGTATTGATTTTGGGGTACTCTACTACTCAGTGCTTTGGACAGAAAAACAATTCAAAAAAGGCAAAGTGATTCTTAAGAGATTCACAGACAGTACTGATGGCTAAGGATCATCAAGCTTGAGACCCAATTCAAGGCCTACAAAGCTGTAATGACATCAGGGTCATTCTTCCTGAAGAAACATCTAAAGGGAAGCTTAGGAGTTGTTGAAGGGCATTTTGAGGGGTATTTGAAGAGTAAACTTTGTAGTTCTTGAAGGGTATCTAGAGGAGGATGCTAACCAGTTATTGTCCATATCCACCGAGGATTGAGGAGAGGTAATGGATTCCAAGAAAAGTAAGGCAGTTACCAGCTGGACCTAAGAAAGATCATCTCAATTATCAGACTGACCAAGTCTTGGCATGAGCTACCAAGAAATATTGTGAACTCTCCTTCTCTGGAGATCTTTAAAGAAAGAATAAATATGCAATTTTCTGACTTAATTATTTAACTCATTATTATATTAGTGAAGTGCTTACTATATACCAAGCACTGTATTAAGCACTGGAATAAATACAAGATAATCAAGTCAGGCACAGTCCCTGTCCCTCTTGGAGCTGACAGACTAAGGGGAACGGAGTACAGGTATTTAATCCCCATTTTATAAGTAAGGAAACTGAGGGACAGGGAAATTAAGAGATTTGACAAGGTGACCCAGCAGGCAACTGGAAGAGCCAGGATCAGAACCAAAGTCCTCTGGTTCTGAGGTCTGTGCTCGTTCCTCTATGCCATGCTGTTTGTAGGCTAGACTAGATGATCTATTGAGGTTCAGGGTTCTAAAATTTTATCATTCAACTGCTTGCATTTTCATTGTTATCGACAAATATTTGGGGAACATCCTATTAGGGTATTGCCCTGTACTAGGTTCCGTGGAAATACATAGAGTCAGGAGAAAAATTTGTTGCTAAATCCCTACTTGCAAGAAGTTTGCACCTGAAAGGCTGTGGGGGAGGGGGATATCGATTTAAACTTGTAGGATTTTTCTATATAACCAAAAGGTGTATGAATAACTTCCCCTGGTTTCTTTCATTTCTAATTTTTCATGGAGTGCTTTCAGTCCTTCCGTTGACAAGAGGGTAAAATGTGAGGTGCCGGGGAGGGGTTAACCTGCTCTCAGCCTGATATAATAAATAATTTGCCTTCAGTTCCAAGACAGTTATTAAATGAAACTTGAGGTAATCTTCTAAGCAGAGCTTGGGGGCACCTGTGACTTTTAAATGGAACTATTCTGTTTCTAGGGAAATCCATACTTTTAAAAATTAAGCTTGAGGCTAAAAGCCTCTAACAATAAATCTCCCTCCGGCACACTTCTCTGGGGACAAATACAGCGTGAATTCTTCAAACGGAGCACTTAGCTTATCAGTTGGTGTCTCCCATCCACTGAAGAAGTCCCTTTGTTTCTCATTAAGAAATTGAGTCCAGCTGGATGTCTTCTGAGCCTTCAAAAATCCTCATTTTCCTCCAAGGACTTCAGAATATTTCCTTCTAAAAATAACTCTAAGAGAGTTGAAAGTAGACGCTTCATAAACAACGATTAAAGTTATTAGGATTCCCAATTCTGACTTGTTCATGATAGCCTGGAAAAAAAAAAAAAGTCACATTGCCCAGTAAGTGAAACTGAACTGACAGACATTTCTAGCAGAAAAACACAAATCCGATGAGTTAAAGCTATATTGATTTCAGCAAACATGGAAGCAAACACAAGCACAAAACCGGAAACTCATAATCAGTGACAATTCTGGAGGAAGTGATAAATAAATTTTGCCAACAGTATCTTCCATCCAGAATTTTGGGGATTACCTCTTCTTTTTTCATCTTTAAACTCGCAATGAAGTCTGAATCAGCTCCCTGGGAATCAAATCTTTTGGAGACTCTATTTGAGACTGCTCCTTCACCACAAATAGAAATGTATCAAACTCTTGGTGACTCCTCAAAATCTACAATGAAGCCAACCTTGGGGGTTGAGAAGAAGCCAGTGCCTTGGGAGACAGGCTCCTGATTGAAACGGTCTTGAGATGTGGTCTGAAATAAGCCGAGTGAAGTTCAGTAAGGACGACAAAAGGTAGAGGAGAGAGAAAACTGCTAAAAGACAAAATGGTTGGGATCATCTCAAACTAGAGGAGAAAAAGATCTAGGAAATGTCAACAAAACACAAGGCAGTAAAGTAGTACTCTCGGACCAGAGCCTCGAATGGGATGAAAATCTAGAGCCCAGAATTGTGGAGTTCATTTCCAGCCTAATTCTTAGGACAGTCTGACAGGGCCTTTCTTCACTTCAAGTTTGAGGTAGAGGGAGGGAGGATAAGAGAAGGTGGGCAGGAAAAGTGTCTACCAGCTCTGTTGTATTATGCTCTCCCAAATGCTTAGTACAGTGCTCTGCGCACAGTAAGTGTACAATAAATATGGCTGACTGATTGGTTGACTGAAGGCAAGGCCCAACCGCATATATGCGGTGTGAGGATTCCAGTGGATTGTTGGGACATCAATCAATCGATCAATCACTGGAGTGGGAGAAGAGGAGAGGAGGGCTTAGTCAGGGAAGGTTTCTTGTAGATGTGTCTTCAATAAGATTTTGAAGTGAAGGAGAGAAATTATCTGTCTGATATGAGGAGGGAGGGCGTTCCAGGTCAGAGGTAGGATATGGGCGAGAGGTTGGCGGAGAGATAGATGATGGTAAGTAATTTCTGTTTGATGCAGAGGTAAAAGGGCAACTACTGGAGGTTTTTGAGGAATGGTAACATATGAACTGCACATTTTTTTAAAGAAATAATTCGGACATCTGAGTGAAGTATGGCCTGGAGAAGGGAGACAGGAGGCAGGGAGGTCAGCAAGGAGGCCGTTGGAGTGGTAAACGCAGGATGTAACAAGTGCTTAAATCAGTGTGGCAGCAGTTTTTAGGGAGAGGAAAGGGCAGATTTTAGCAAAATTGTGAAGGTAGAACCAAAAGGATTACACGACAGATTGAATGTGTGGGTTGAGTGAGAGAGGAGAGTTGAAGATAGTGAGATAGGGAGGATGGAGGTGCCTTCTACAAAAATAGGAAATGCAGGGGGAGGACAGAGTTTAGGTGGGAAGATAGGGAGTTCTTTTTTGGACTTGATAAATTTTAGGTGTCTCTGTGACATCCACGTAGAGATGTCCTGAAGGCACGAGTAAATGCAAGACCACAGCAAAGAGGTCAGGTCTGGAGAGGAAGAATTGGAAATCATCTGCAGAGAGATGGTAATTGAAGCTGTGGGAGCAAATGAGTTTTCCAAGAAAGTGAGTGTAGATCTCCTACTATAACCCAGCCCACTTCACTCCTCAGACACCAATCTACTCACTGAGCTGCAATCTCGTCTATCTCACCTCCGACCTCTTGTCCACATCCTACCTCTGACCTGGAACTTCCTCCCTCTTCATATCAAACAGTCCATCCAACATTCTCCCCACCTTCAAAGGGCTCCTAAAATCAGATTTCCTTCAAGAGGCCTCTCTTCTCTGACTAACCCCAATTTCCCCATTCACCTCCCTTCTGCATCTCCTATGCACTTGAATCCATACTCATTTATGTACACATCCTTATACTCTCCCTTAACTGTAATTTCTTTTAATATCCATCTGTTCCTCTAAACTCTAAATTCCTTATGGACAGGGACTTTGCCTACCAACTTGAGAAGCAGTGTGGCTTAGTGGAAAGAGCACAGGCCCTTGAATCAGCTAATCCCAGCTCCATCACTTACCTGTTGCAAGACTTTGGGAAAGTCACTTCACTTCTCTGTGCTTCAGTTCCCTCACGTACAAAATGGGGTTTCAATACCTGTGCTCCCTCCTATTTAGACTGTGAACCCCATGTGGGACAAGATTATTGTCTACCCCAGCGCTTAGTATAGTGCTTGGCACTTAAGCAATCAATCACTAAATCACTCATATTTATTGATCTTATACTGTGCGCAGAACACTATCCTAAGGGGTTGAGAGGGGCTGAAGAGAAGAGAATGAGGTACAGTGAATAGGTTAGCTTTAAAGAACTGAGACATACGAACATGATTGTAGTAGAAGAGTGAGATTAAGTAGTGGGGAGAGAGCTTTATTGAAAGCCTTAAAGTTGACAATATAGAGTTCAGTCTTGATTCGGAGAAGAATGGGCAACCGTTGGAGATTTCTGAGAACTGGGGAGATGTGTGTAGAACATTGCTTTAGAAAAATGATTTGAGCAACAGACTACTCTGGAAACCCTTTGAAAATGTATTTGTCAAATTCCACATTTCTTCAGACAGTGATAACACTATTTCTTGAAAGGGAAAATAATATACAGCTTTTGACCACTCTCATTTCGCAATATATTTTGGCTCATCTCCTCCAGTTTCCCTTGAATGCCACTAAGCACAGATTTTCCCGAGAGTTGTTGGTGTACTCCAGAAGTTTTCCAATGGCCAGAGAGGTTGCTATTAACTTTCCTATAGAATCCTTAGGTTAATGAATAACACTTCACCTTCTATTGCTAGGTAACTATACGTTTACATT
Organism: Ornithorhynchus anatinus; assembly: GCF_004115215.2. Lineage (NCBI taxonomy): Eukaryota > Metazoa > Chordata > Mammalia > Monotremata > Ornithorhynchidae > Ornithorhynchus > Ornithorhynchus anatinus. The sequence continues at coordinate 9,934,965 of NC_041735.1, read as the reverse complement.
ATCGGCTCAACTTCAGGCTGACACATCTCGTTGCTGTCAGTAAGCTTTCAATTTGTCTAGACTTCAGTATTTTAGTCAATATGTTGATCACTTCTATGATGACCCTGCTTAAACCATTTAATAAAATGTAAACAACATGAAAGTATATTGGAAGTCAAAATAACTCATTATTGCTGGTTATACACTCATCAAAATCCTGAGGGGGCCACGACCTGATTGTAGCTTTCCCCTAGAGCCATACAATAATTTTAGCTGTGAAAGGAAATTTTATGGCATGTAAGATTAGCCCACACTAATGCAAGGTCAAAAATAATAGAATCAATAGGCAAACTCAATACCGTTAACATTTTGAGAAAATTACTACCAGAAAACAATGTCAACAACAGATTGAAACGGGTCTCCAAAGTCGTCTTATTGATTACCTTTCAGTATGGTGACAGTCTAACTCTTTCTTCTTTGCAATATGGTATCTAATTTTTTTGTCTTTTATTCAGCACTGCTTTAACCATGGAATATTTCTGTTGTACTTTTTTGACTGATGTCAAGTATTTTATGTGCAGAGAAAACGAACATGGCTGCACATACATAATGGGACAGAGCAGAAAGAAAGACTTAGCCCATCAGGCCAGGAACTTAGTGAGTCTTAATTCAAGAGTCATTTAATAAATCTTCCAGTTATTTTAATTACTGTAAGGCACCCAAGTGCAAATGCAAATGGCACCATTAATAAATTACTATGTAAATAGAAACCTTTATTAGAAATCCTTCATCTGGGTTTTTTTTCATCAGCACTAAATGAAAACACAGTCTGTCGGTCAACGGTATTTATTGAGGGGCTCACTGAGTGCAGAACACTGGACGAAGCACTAAGGGATTTATAGAAAAGGAACAAATCACAGACCACTCTCATATTGTCTAATAGAAAAAGATTCGATAAGTACAAAGACATAACTATAAGACATAAAACTGTACCCCTAATTTATGGCAGTAAAATTCAAACAGAAACCATAGAAATATTTTGTACAGGTAGATGAACGCATCTGTCAGTAACTACTAGGATTGCTGTGAACGAGAACCATTTGGGTTAGGAAATTATGGGAGAATTCTTGAATCAACAAAGCCTAGAAGCATTAGAGAAAGGAAAACCAGTAATCTAACCCTTAAACTAACCTTTAAACTAAACCCTTAGCATGACAGAGATGTCCAGATAGGAGCCATAATCGGTCCATTGCCAATTCCACCTTTGAGTCCTGGGTAAACATAATCCTACACTATTAGTCAGCCCCAACCTCTGATCTGGCTGCATTCGGAGTAGGGAAGGTAAAGTTCCAGGAAATACAGAGGCAGTAACTACCTCACTAGAACTGGAAAGAATGAAGAGTCGGTTTAGATCCTCCCTTACCTATCCCAGGAAGCTGTCAGTTACTCATTTTCTGATCACAAAAATGACACCCTTACAGGAATGACTGTAAGTTCCTGGAAGATGAGATCATATGCCGAGCTGTGTTCATAGTAACTGCTCAATAACTATCATTGATTGATTGATTGATTGATAACCAGACATCTTTCATTTTTGGCTAATTAGAACTTTATGAGAATTCTATAATGAGGTCTAGTCCTAAGTCCCTTTATAATGCCTTCAGTGACTTCTTTTGAGAGCTCGATATTAGGAAAATTCCATTTGAGAACTATCATTTCAGTGGGCAATGAGGAGATGTGTTGCAGCCCTCTATAACAACCTTCCTATTGTCCAAGTACATATATTCACGGAGTTCATTTGTTTATTCAATCAAATTTATTGAGTGCTTACTATGAACAGAGCACTGTACTAAGCACTTAGAAAGTACAATTCAGCAATATAGAGAGACGATCTATGTTATCATGCTGTTTTCAGCAGTCTTGTGTACTAAAATACAGAACTATGTAATAAAGTAAAAATGATATCCTGGAAAACATTAAGTTTACAACTCAGTTTATAAACCAGTCACTTTGAGTTCACCCAAAGTTACCTAAGCACTCCTAGGTAATATCAGAAACTACATACATTAGTCCTTCCATAATGCAACTGAAGGCCACAACAGCACAATGTTTTGAAATTATTTTGGCTTTACTCTTTCATTCTTTTTATTTATCAAACCGTTCATGGGTGAATCCTCCTCTGTATCATGAATTTTTGATGTTTAACAGTGAGCCATTCAGGTGTGAAGCCAGTGATTGGGGCAATGGATATTGGTGAGGGACTACTGTGTTTCCGTGATTTCATGGAAGTTCTTGAGATTGTGAGACCATTTGATTTATGCAAATTGTTTTATATGAGGAATTTATCAGCACTTTCGTTGTGGAGATCAGATATTCTTGGAATAGCAGTTAATAATGTTAAACGTTGCTGGTGTAAGTACTGAAGACTTTGATTGCCAGCACTATAAGCTCACAGTGGAACATTATAATTCTCTGAATTAGAGACGTTTCATTTTTCAGTAGGAATACTTTGCATTTACAACCCCTCGATCACAGTGATGTTCTTGGAACAGTACTGATATTACTCATAAGTACCTCTCCATAAGGGTGTTGGGGACCATGGCTTCCACAGCTGTATGAGCTGGACTTTCTGTCTCGCTCATCCCAGAGCTCTGATCAGATCCGAGCAACTCTGGTCAGGGAAAAGGCACAAAATGGAGGTTTTCTGGCGATAGCTTCTTCGAAACCTGTCCTGCCCCAATCCCCACCCCATTAAAATATCTGCCCCACTCTCCTTTCACCCACAAACTCCAAATGAAATGCTAACAATTTTTTTGGTTTGTTTCCAGTTGAAACTGAATAAAGTCGCCTATTAACTTTGGCCGACTCAACCAAATTTGCATCTACTCCTCTTTCAGCCTTGTTTTCGGTTTATGTTAAATAATTTAGAAAGGGTATGAACTGTTTTTACTGTGCCAAAGATGCTGTTGTATTTTTCTAACTCCTTAATTTTTCTAATAGATCCATTTATCTCATAATGATTTCATTCAGCATTTCATATGCTATAATGGACTCATTCCACCTTATGACTCTTCCCCCTTCCCCCACTCTTCCAAACTCACTCTTTGTCCTCCCCGAACTAATATTCTAACTGTAAGTCACTCTCAACTCTCCCACCTCCTTCCCTTCACTTACCGTGTTTCTTCAGCTTGGTACTCCACCCCTGACAAAATTAATTAGGCTCCCTCTCAAACTTGATCCAATATTCAACGATCTTATCTGCGAGGATAATATCCCTCTAACTCAACCTTATTCCTTTATGCTGCAACTTAAGCCCATTTCCCCTTGCAATAATAATTACAATAATAATAATTACTTTGGTCTTCTCAAGCTACAGGAAAAATAGATTTTTGGCTTAAGAATAAATTGGTGGCCATTTCTGATACAAACTTAAACTAGTAGCTTATAAATGGACGTGCAAACCTAATCAAAGGTTGACATTCACTCAGAACTTGGGAACCCCATTTCTTGTTTTCTAAAAAAGGCTGCCAAATGAACCACCTCATACAAGTGTGGTGCAAACTCTGGGCCTTAAAAAATTCATGGCAATTATTTTAGTAAATTATTTTAAACTGTAGTGTGTCCAGAAGACTTTCTGTTTAATGTCTCCTGTCACAGCAACAAGCTGAGCTCTCTCCATCTCTGACCTTTCTCATGTTAAAATGCATGTCAGTATGCAAAACAAACTTGCACTCTACAGGGATTGACTGTGATCACAATTGCCAGAGGTCCCCAAAATATTCTGCAGAAAATACAGGAGAATTCAGTTTAGCTGTAGAGAAGAAAAACCCAATGATAAAGCTGCCTTTCAAACAGTTTGTTTCCGCATCAACTGAACTCATTCAAAAGTCTTAAACTGCGGAAACTTTGGAATAAGTTGCAGTTGATTCGTGTGGCAATATTATATTAGGGGATGATCTTTAAAGCTATGACCTTTGACCCGTGATTTGAGAGCTTCGCTGCGCTGAACTCTTCTTAAATCACTGGGCTTTTAGACGTTTACCTCATCCACCTGGTGAGCCCCAGAACAAACATCAGAAAAAGCTAAGTTAATGTTTGTAATTTAATATCAGAATAAAGACATGAATGAGAGCAAACAGAGAAAGATTAATAATGCGAGAGATCCATGAGGCATTCAACAAATCCTTGCAGAATCTCTTTCTTCAGAAGAGATGCTGATTTTAATCAGTGTTTAGCAGAATTTCTTTAGAGATGGTGCGACCTGGTGGAAAGAAAATGGAACTGGTGAAACAGGAGACTTGGGTCTCTGCTGTATGACCTTGGGCAAGTCACTTAATTTCTATGTGTCATTTTCCTCATAAACAGGAATGAAATACCTGTTCTTCCTTCCTCTCATACCATGAGTCCCACGTGGGGCAGAGAGTGTGTCTCATCTGATTATCTTCTATCTACTCCAGCGCTTAGTAAGTGCTTCATAAATACCATTATCGTCAAGAAATAAAAATCCTACATTTCAATCAGTGTTATTTATTGAGAGCTTAGTATGTGCAGAACACTGTATTAAGTGCTCAGGAGAGTACAACATTTTTTAATGGTACTTATTAAGCACTTACTACATGTCAAACACTGTTTTAAGTGCTGGGGTAGGTACAAGTTAATTAGGTAAGATACAGTTCCTATCCTACCTGGGGTTCACAGTCTAAGTAGGAGGGAAAACTGGTATCCCCATTTTACATTTGAGGAAACTGAGGCACAAAGAAGCAAAGTGACTTGGCTAAGGTCACAAAGAAAGCAATTGGCAGAGCCAGGATTATTACACAAGGTTCTTATGACTCCCAGGCCCTGACCAGGCCATGACACAATCCCTCCCTACAATGAGCTTACAGTGTTGATGGGGAGAAAGACATTAATAAAGATAGTTTATAATGATAATTTAGAAATATGTACATAAGTGCTGTGAGGTTGAAAGTGGGGTGAATATCAAATGCCCCAAAGGGCACAGATCCAAGTGCATAGATGACACAGAAGGGAAAGGGAGCCAGGGAAAAGAGGGCTTAATCAGGGAAGCCCACTTCAAGGAGATGTGACCTTAGTAATGCTTGGAAGGTGGAGAGAGTGGTGGTCTGGCATATATGGAGGGGGGAGGGGTCCCAGGTTAGGGAGAGGGTGTGGGAAAGGGGTCAGCATTTGAATAGATGAGATCGGGGCACAGTGAGTAAGCTGGTGCTAGAAGAGTGAAGTGCTAGAGGAGTGTGGGCTGGACTGTAGAAGGAGATCAGTGAAGTGAGCCAGGAGCAGGCCAGCTGACAGAGCTCTTTAAAGCTAATGGTAAGGAGTTTCTGTTGTTGTGGAGATGGATGGGCAACCATCTTGAGGAGTGGAGAGACATGGACTGAACATTTGTTGGGGAGAGAAGGAAGCCAGGGAGATCAGTGAGGAGTCAGATGTAGTAGTCAAGGCAGGATAGGATAAGTGTTTGGATCAATGTGATAGTAGTTTGGATGGAGAGAAAAGGGCAGATTTTAGCAATGTTGTGAAGATAGAACCAACAGATTGAATATATGGGTGGAATGAGAGAGATGGGTGGAGGACAACGCCAAGGTTATGGGCTTTTGAGATAGGGAGGAAAGTGATAGTGCCCAGAGTGATGGAAAAGACAAGGGGAGGACAGGGTTTGGGTTGGGAAGATAAGGAGTTCAGTTTTGAACATGTTTAGTTGAGGGCACTCCAGTAGAGATGTCCTGAAGGCAGGAGGAAATGCAAGCCTGCAGAGAAGAAAAGAGGCCAGGGCTGGAGATGTGGATTTCTCTATTTTCTATTTACCAGAGGATCTGCCCCATCTGTTCCCACTTAATAGGCTATATATACCACCCATGATAAAAAAACCACAACCATTTCTAGGATGGAAAATTGCAACTCTTCTGATAGCTGGACCAAAAAATCAGTTCCACGGTCTTCAGGTGTTCATTGAGCATCCGTAGGGAGTAATAAATTCTACCAGCAATCAGGGATACAAGCTAAGAGAACCCAGGATCCTTACCCTCAAGATGCTTGCTTAAAAACAATAAAAGTATCAGTCAGAGTCTCTCCCCTGGCCATTATTGACACTATTAAAGAAATGGGTCAGCATTGGCCTGAGCTATTATTTTACAAAGCTAAGAGCAGCTTTTTTGCCTTGGTGGCCACGGCAAGACTCTTGATAAGACATGGCAGGTTCCCAGAAAATTCCATTGTAAATGGGAGACAGCTCACTTGCTGCCTGTCTGACATAACTGAGTGGAGGGTACTGATTCTTGGTTCCCCAAGATCAATGAACTAGATTCCCCCAAAAAAGGACTAAAACCCGACACACATCAAGCACTCACTAAATACCCCCTATTAAACCATGGAAAAACAAAGGCCAGGTCAATTCCTATGGCTGCCTGACACGTAGTAAGCCCTTAAGAAATACCATTAAAAAAAGGAACTCTGACCCCCCCGGCACTAAATCACTTTTTGTGTTACTGCAGTCGGTAAAGTCCAACTACCCAATGTATTGACTAGCAGCGAATCTCCTCCTTCTTCGTTAGAAGCTAGAAATAATTTTTAAGAAGGGATAAAAAAAATCCTTGGAGAGAGATTTTAATATGAGAAAATGAAGCTGGGTTCAGTGCATTCTCCCTTCAGAGATAATTTGACTCCAATGATTAATGAAATACTAAAGTAGCCATAAGTCAAAGAGAGGTTGCGTCCTTTTGTTCCCAATGATGGGGGAAGGGAGGAGCAGAGAAAGAGAGAGAGAGAGTGACTGAGTAGGAGCTTTTATAGAAGAATTTCCTGCAAACCAATGACATTGTAGAAAAATAACTGAAAATTCAAATGTTGCCAGGCTGCACCCCCACTTGACTGTAAGCTCCTTGAAGGCAGGGATGATGTAGGTTTACCCTGATGTACTCTTCCAAGTGCTTAATATAGTGCTCTGCACAGAATAGGTGATCAATAAATTTTACGGATTGAATGCACTTTCCACTAAACTTTCTTTAGGACTAAAGTTCTAATTTAGATTTTTTAAAAAACACTCATGGGATGCAGACCTCCAGTGATGTCCTCAGAATGGTGATTTCAGGGACTATGTCTGACCTAGCTAATATGTATTTAGAACAGTGATTGACACATAATAAGCACATAATAATAATAATAAAGAGTCACTATAAGCATAAATGTGTAGGAGAAGGTGAAATTTCTAGAAGTCATTTGTGTTTCAGGCAGGACAAAAACATGACAGACCAATGCAGGTCTAACTCGCTTTTAAGAGAGCTTTACTACTCTCCTACTTAAATCACTCAAATGGTGAGAGCGTATAGGAAAGAAAACTCTTTCTGTCTCTCATATAGCCCTCCTGCTGCAATTTAAGCCCATTACCTCTCTTTCTGTCATTGGGAAGGAAGGAACTGCTCTCAGGGACGATTGCTCACTGCTAGGTGCTAACCATTAGATAATCAATTTTTCATGTTCCTGAAGAGAGTTAAGTCCTTTCTGCGCTTCATTGTCTCCAGGGCAAATCATTTTATTCCTGGTAACTTTTATCCAAAAACCTTGAGTGGTCTCAATTCTGTTCTTTGCAAGCAAACTGTCAGCTGGCGATATCGTTTACAGTCTATCAAATGGGATCAATACCTGGACAGACATGAAGACAATAACAGGATTAAGACACGTTCGCCTCAATCAACCCTTCCCCAATACTCAATTTTTAATGGGGCTCTATAATTATACCGGTACATCTCTCAGTATGTGAGACTATATTTTTATAAGAATTTTACTCATGGATCTCTGGAGAGATCAGTTCCAGAGAACAGCTGGAGAAATGGGCAAATAGCTGTCGCTACCCAGGGAGAGTTCCTACTTTAATCTCTATTAAAAAGCATGGAGATGCTGCATTTTTTATTTTGGTTTCTTTCCATTGTGATCATTCTGTTTCTGCGACTGTGTATTAGTTACCTTGGCAACACTGTACACTGGACTCTGATTGGTTAACATGCCAGATTTCATTGTCAGAACTGAGGGTCCTGTTTTGAGTGGTAGGTGTGTGCGTGTTAACCATAACTACAAAGAAATGCTTGAGTAGAAAAATCCAATCTAGCAGAACCCCTGCACATAGAACCTCTGGTTAAGACAATGCAATTTCCATAAATAGAATAATCTCTGCCTTTATTTTTATTCATAAAGATGAAGGAACCAACCAGCAGAATGGTGGCTACATTTGGAGAATGGCAGTTAGAAATGGGGTTCACATCCAACATATATTTAGGCTTTTAAGGAAAGTTAGTTTATTTGTAATGGGAAATCAGCCCTCCAAAAGCTAGGGAGAATTGTCCGGTCACTAAACCATGGGTTCGAATGATCGTCCTGGCTTTAATTTGGCTCACTGTGCCATTTAGGCCAGTCTCACACAAATAAACACACACAAACACATACACACACAGCACACACACACAGCTCTTTGCCTCTGGATTGGTAAATACATCTTACTTGAAAAGACAAAGGCTTTTTTTGTGAGCTGAGATCACGTGAATACCAATCCGCTTATACTGTATCTTCTCTGGTACAATGTTCAATATGATGTAAGTGCTTAACAAATACCGCAATTATTATGGGACACTGTTAGGATTAAGTTGGGCCAAAATGTGGTACAATATATACCCACGGTATGGAATTTAAAACTACTCATCTGTGCAGAGGATACCTATGTTGCTGATTGGATTCTGAATCCTTTTACCATTACCAATTTTAATTGACAATATCTCCTAGACAAGAAATAATTGAATACAGCCAATTCAAAGTCACTTATGCTTCCAGAGGTCAAAAATGGCATGTTGTTTGTTCATTTTCAGCAAGTTAGACCTACCCTGATCTTCTTTCAAGGGAGCCACATGTCGGCTAAGTTCTTGTAAGGAGAATAGACTCTAGACTGTAGGTTCATCTTGTTTTTTTAATTGGCATTTGTTAAGTCCTTAGTATGTGCTAGGTGCTGCTCTAAGTGCTGGGATAGATACAGGGTAAGTCATTTATTCAATCGTATTTATTGAGCACTTACTTTGTGTAGACCACTGTATTGAGCACTTGTACTGTATTAAGCACTTATCAGGTTGGACACAGTCCCTGTTCCATATGGGACTCATAGCCTTAATCCCCATTTTACAGATGAGGTAACTGAAGCCCAGAGAAATTAAGTGTCTTGACCAAAGTTACGCAGCAGATAAGTGGCGGAGCCACGATTAAAACCCAGGTCCTTCTGACTCCCGGGCCCGCGCTCTAACCATCATGCCATGCTGCTTCGTTGTGGGAAGGGCATGTGTCTGACAACTCTGTTGTATCATACTCTCTCAAGAACTTAGTACAGTGGTCTGCACGTAGTAAACTGTTCAATAAATACCACTGATGTTGACAGTAAAACTTCAGCAGAACCCGAAGGGTCACAGGGACCCAGGATGTTCACATATGATACTTTTAAATTTCATGTCTGAGTATACTGGGATGGTACATGTTTCAACCACTTATATGTCTGTAAATGTCACTGTAAATGACTTCTTTCACTAGTGTAAACATGACTGGAAGTTAAACAAAAGCAAAGCTAACACTTTGGCTGTCCAATTTGAAAAGGAAGTGCTAAAAACATATCTATGCTGAATAATCTTTCAAAACTGCAATTGCACACTAGTAATTAATTCCTCCGCTAAAGTCATTGGAAGAATATTTGCCTTCTAAACTATTTGTTTCATTGAGAATAAATGCCTTATTAATAGTACACATATCAATGTGAGAACCATAGTGAATCCAAGGAATCGATTCAGCATTCAGCGAATAATCTAAATGGCATTTGCTTTTTATCACATACCTTCCAATGAATCTTCCAAATAGGCTGATAGTAATAATAATAGTAGTAATAATAATAATAGTGTTGGCATTTGTTAAGCTCTTACTACCTGCTGAGCACTATTCTAAGTGCTGGGGTAGATACAGGGTAATCAGGTTGTCCTATGTGAGACTCACACTTTTAATCCCCATTTTACAGATGAGGTAACTGAGGCACCGAGAAGTTAAGTGACTTGCCCAAAGTCACCTGATGACAAACTGAGAATGCCTCAACCTTACGGCCAAAGACAATAGAAAACCGAACAGCCCAGGAAAATAGATAACTATCTGATGGGTCTCTGTGGCCACCTGGGGAGTTCTTTGGACAGAATAGCAAGAAGGCTGGAAAAGTGATCTCCTGAGGACCCGGACAGGTATCCGATTCTTAGAGAACCCCTTTAGGCCAACCTCTCTTCTGACTCCGTTGGAATTTACAAGAGGTACGGGGCCAGCACACCCTTCTTCATTTGCTGGGATTATTTCACACTTCTGTGAAATTTACAGTATGTTAATTCATTTTTGTGGAGGCCCGAAGCATGGTGCAGGAACCCAGAGACTCCGTGAGAGCTGGTGAGGATGAAAAGAACTGAAATGAAAAAAGCCTAACAAAACCTCACGGTAAACCAACAGAGATAATCTGAGCAAAGGCAAAGGAAGAATGGGAATCGAATGATAGATTCAGTGTGCAAGTCTATAGAGGAGACGCTGTGACGTGAAGGGAGACAAAAGGACGCTAGCATTAATAAAATGGAGAAAATGAAAACCAAACACAAAGCACTGCAGTTACATACACAAGCCAAGGTACATACACACGCCAATAAAAGCAGAGAAATTTTGAACAAAGGGTGCCATAGCAACCTAAACTCAGCCCTGTTGTGCCTACAGATTGCAGCACACATGGTCATCTATCAATGAGTTTCAGGTATCCAAACACTCCGCATTCACTCTAGGGATGGCTGAAGCCAGCCACAGCTTGAGTTCACTGAGCCTTGGAAACTCTCTTTTTTTCCTTCAGTAAAAATCTCAAACCTGTATTGCCAAACATTTAGCTTTATTGGCCAGCAGACTTCCAAAAACAAAAGGAAATAGAAACTCAATACATGGGACACATTTATACTAAAATCACTTGAAAATGGTTTAAGATTTATGCTAAATGTTCTTTAATATGCTCTCTGAAGCCCTTCTTCCAAATGCATTTTGCCTAGGCAAAAGCAAAATCAAGCCTCAGAAGAAATAGATTCAGTTGGGGAAATTTTCAGGTGGACATGAGGATGGCAAACTAAATTCTCTCAGCTTCAATTTATCCAGATGAATTCTAATTTTCTTCTTTGTTTTCAGTGTGAACATATATATAGATTGATATTTTTCTTTCTTTCAACAGATGCTCCTTGTGGGAAGGGACCATGTCTACCAACTGTTATATTGGACACTCCCAAGCACTTAATACAGTGCTCTGCATCCAGTAAGAATGACTGACTGACAGTAGAGCACTATTCCTTTCTGCTTTCTTTTTGAGTAGGCCCAGGAGAGGTGGGGTGGGGGAGGAAGAACCTGAGGGGTCGTGGTCTCTGTAAAATGTCATCTCCACGACAACCTGGGCAGACATGGCAGCAGGGGGTTGGGGGAACTGACTATCCCTGCACCAGAGCAATGCCCATTCTCAGAGAGTAGTTTTCAGGGGCAGTGACTGATCACAGCCAATAGCAGGGCCCCTCCTCAGTGAGCGTGTCATCGGAGCATCATGGCGCTTGACGTGGTGATGTGGAAAGGTCCACATGTGATTAGGCTTGCACCAGCTTTATGCTGCCTGTCATTCTGAGATAGAAATACTGGGGCACAAGAATGAAAAAAGAAAATCAGCACAACCTGGAACACCATGAAAAATAAACTATTAAATAGGATCTAATGGAGATATTGACATATGTGCCTTGCAAGCTAAACTTAGCAAAGTAATGTGAGAACTGGCTTTCTCACTTTATTTCTGTATCTGGAAAGTTTCAAGGCTGGTTCCAAATGAATATTTATTAACTAGAACCTGTGATTATTACTCATACTCTCTTTTACCTTGCAAGCTTCAACTCAGAAGAATAAAAACACATCTGCTTTAGCTCTTCCCATATTTTATTCAATGTTTTAACAGCTTTGCTGTAAATATCTCATCCATTACGATTCAGTTGTGACTATATCAGCTTCACATCTCCTGTTTTATTGCTGTCATTACAGTTAAACAACACACTGTTAATTCTGTTAACTAACAAGTTCATTGTTCCAGCTAGTCAGCGATCTCCATTTGTTGAGTGCACATTTTAAAACAGATCCCTTGTAAATCAAAGTTTGGCCTTTCCCTAACATGTGCCCATTGTTATAAAGAGCAAATCTTTGGAAAGCTCCCATTGGTGATATTGGTCTAAATATTGATTTTCTATGCATACAGAAGAATTGACACTGGCACATACTTTTGATTTCCAGTCCTCACTACCTTGGTGTGTGTGCTGGGAATAGAGGTGATTCCCAACTGAATTTTTCAATAGGAGTGTATATGTTATCCTTGATTTGGGGCCAGGGAAATCTCGGTCCCACTACCTAATTAATCCTCACGGTTCTTGGGCTCTAGATGTAAATGAACATGGAAAGATCCTACTTAAGCTACTCTCACCTTCAAGTTCATGAATCTTGAAGCCTAGTGCTTATCCCCAATTGAAAAAGGCAACAAAAGCTTTTTTATATCTTCATCACTGCCCCTCTTCATGGCTTTGGTAACTTCCCCAAGTCCCTTAATATCCAGTCAAGAGGGCAACAGACATCAGGAGAGAGAGCAGAACTGCTAGCAACACTTTGGAGTCAGGGCTCATGAGTTCAAATCCCAGCTCTGCCACTTGTCGGCTGTGTGACTGTGGACAAGTCACTTAACTTCTCTGTGCCTCAGTTCCCTCATCTGTAAAATGGGGATTAAGACTGTGAGCCCCACGTGGGACAACCTGATTCCCCATGTCTACCCCAGCGCTTAGAACAGTGCTCGGCACATAGTAAGCGCTTAACAAATACCAACATTATTGTTATCAGTGATGTGAACTGATGATCCAATTTTGGAGGAGCTGTTACTTTGTCTCCACAAGCCTAACCTAGCATTTGTCTCTATGTTGACATAGCACTGTACTAAACACTTGGAAGAGTAAAATACACCAGAGTTGGTAGACACCTTCCCTACCCACAATAATCTTACAGTGCAGAGAACTCCCTTCTCCTTCACCTCAGGAAGATGACTCCTCTCCCCACCTACAGAAGCCTTCTAAAATCACATCTCCTCCAGGAAGTCTCCCTTCTATATCTAATCTCTCATCTCCCTACCCTATTTCCGCTATTTCAGCACTTCAGGTCCCATCCATAACCAAGATATAAGAATTGCCAATACTGGGTGAGATTAACGTCCATCCAGCCCAGTATTCTATCTCGGACAGCAACAAGATAACTGCCTGAAAGAACCATCAAAAAGTTTCTGTCCTTGACATCCGCATTAACGTTCATGGATGTACCACTTGATAATCCAAATTTTTCATTCTACAACCTCTGCTTTCCCTCTAATAGTCCATTATTGGGCATCCCATCTACATATGAAGAAGACCAGGACCAGAGTGGGAGCTATTTCAATGGAGAAGAAGGGGCATGGAAAATGGTGTAGAGGATAAAATAGACTGAATATGTGAGTTGGAGAATGAGGAGCCAAGAATAATGTCACTTATTTTAGAGCGAGAAAGAGGTCTTCCCCAAGGTATCTCAATCTGATGTCAGTGATGTTTCAGAAGCAAAGGAAAGGTCAGCATTTCCTCAGAGTTTCACTCTAGGGTAGTATATACTGAAGAAAACAAAAATGGCTATAGCTGATACTCCACAGACTCCTTCCACTCCAAGACCAGCATATATACATACTAGGTTAGTCTGGTCAACTCTACTGGGATCTTCGGGAGAAAAAGATATCAAAAGTATCTCCTAGACTGAAAAAGTTATGCAAGTCAGTCGATTTGCCAGCATGAATAAGCATACCTTTATTTTGAGAAACATAGTGTCATTAGAGTTCCATTTTTCTACTGCATAGTTCCTAAAGGAAAATATACCTTAGTTGTGATTCTAAAGCTGTCTCAGGAGAAATCTTGGATGCCTACAGATCGTTTGAATTCCTCACAGCCTTTAACTTGACTGCTGCATGTTAGAAATCATTTTAAATGAATTGAATAAAATTCACAAGTGTTATGTGCCAGCAAATGATGAACTCACAGGAAATATGACTCAAATCTCCTTTTTTCATTTTATTTTTTCTTATAATAAATAGGAATGAACAAATGTGCCTTTAATGATGTCTTGGAGTGAGAGCTTTTATTGATATATTATCAGTTGGAAGCATGTAATGCCTTAGTGAAATAAACCCCATTCCATATATTTACAACCAGATTGAAAAAGGTATGTTTATTATTTTGTGTGACATTTCCTAATGATAGCAAAGTTTCTTTACACACAGATATACATATGACTCCATAAATGTAGCCAATACTTCAATTTAAATATATTTCTTTGATTGAAGATGCATTTGTATTACTTATTCTCCAATCACTTTTGTACCCATTAGTACGAACTTGAGATACACTTTCTTTTAAACTGGAGACTATCAACTTATTTCAAAGAAAAAACACTGCTTTAGAATGGCCTTAGCCCCTTCCTCCACCTCACCCCTCCAGATGCAATTGGAGTAACCCACCAGGAAATCCTTAATTTGAGTCACGGAAAGCATCGCATGTTGAAGAAAAACCACTGACCACCTCTTGACCCAGATTAGACACTTTTAGATTGTGAACTCCCCGAGGGGCAGAAACAGTGTCTCATTACCACCTGTGTATAATCCTAATAACTGTATTTGTTAGGCGTTTACCAGGTGCCGAACACTGTACTATGCACTGGGGTAGATACAAGATAATCAGGTCCCACATGAGGGCTCCCAGTTTAAATAGGAGGGAGAACGGATATTGAATCCTCATTTTGCAGATGAGGGAGTTCCAGGACTGAGGAAGGACATGGGCAGGGGGTCGGCAATGGGATAGACAAGATTGAGGGACAGAGAGTAGGTTGGAGTTAGAGGGGCGGAAATTGCAGATTGAGATGTAATAGGAGATCCGTGAGGTAAAATAAGTGGGAAAGAGCTAATTGAGAAGTTAAGTGACTAGCTCCAGGTCACACAACACACAAGTGGTAGAGCAGGGATGAGAATCCAGGTCCTCTGACTCTAAGGCCCGTGCTCTTCCCACTAAGCCACACTGCTTCTGTGTACTCTTGCCTATGCTTACCGACATGCTCGGCATATAGTAAGCACCTAATACCTGATTAGCTTGTATCTTCCAACCTAGTTAGCTTGCATCTACCTCAGCGCTTAGACTCGTGCTTAACACATAATAAGCGCTTTAACAAATGCAATTATTATTATACGATTACCACTACTACTTCTCTAATCCTTTTTGAAACAGAATGAGTAACAAGTAAATACATACACACACTGTTGAGTTCATATTTTCCCATACCTCAGAAACCTCCAGTCGTTGCCCATCCACCTCTGCCTCAAACAGAAATTTCTTACCCTTTAAGGTACTCAATTAGCTCTCTCCCTCTTATTTTGCCTCATGGATCTCCTACAACTCAATAGGCACAATCCACTCCTCTAACTCCAACCTACTGTGTGTTCATCAATCTTGTCTATCCCATCGCCAACCCATGCCCTACCTCAGGCCTCAAACTCCCTCCCCCTTCATGTGCAACAGTTCACCATTCCCCCCACCCTCAAAACCCCCCTATAATATCTCCTCTAAGAGGCCTCCCTGACTTAGCCCCCATTTCCCTACCCACCTTCCCCTCTATGTTGACTGTGCACTTAGGTTTGTCCCTCTTAAGCATTTAGATACTCACCCCAACCCCAAAGCACTTACATACACATCCTTATACTCTACCATTTTCTCTATTTTTAATTTATTTTGCCTTCTGTCTCCTTCTGTTGACCATAAGCTCCCTATGGGCAGCGATTGCATGTATCAAAATCCTTTATAGTACTTTCCTAAGTGCTTAATACATTACTCGGCACACAGTAGGTGCTCAATAAATACCACTAATTGATGCATTTCGCTGGATCCAAATCTTGTGCCCTTGTAAGGGGAGGAAGGGGAGGATCAAGAAATGTCTGGAGGAAAAATCTAGCAGGATTTAGCGGTTGAAATCATTGTGAGAATGCTGAAAGGGTGGAGAGTTCCGGACAGAGTGTGCTGGGAAAATGGGTCAAGGTACCAAAACAAGACCCACTCCTGTATGAAAGGCGCTTCTGGTAACTTAACTGCCTCCATCTATCCACATCTGTATATTAAGAATAAAAGGGAACATTCAACCAGCCTAACATGGTCTGCATCTCCAAGGGCTGATGCAGCAGCATCGTTGCCTAATTTTATGCTTTGTTCCCTTTTCATTCCTTCAACACTGGCAACATTTTTTTAATCTACAAATACATAGGCTGATTTATTACTAGAACGGTATGGCAATATACCTTATAGAAGATTTACCATAAGAGTTGTCCCAGCTAAATGTAGAAAAAAAAATCAATGATACTTTAGTTTGTGAACAGCACTATATATAAATGAAAAAATGCTCACCTGATTTCACACAAATTATTTCTCTAGAGCTCTTGAGATAAACCTGATGTTGTTCTTATGCTATTGGTTTTTTTTAACAATCAATTACTAAACCTATTGACAAAGAAGTGAAAGAACTCAAGAATACATTCAAAATGCAGGCCTGTTCACTGAGCATCATCTCAACTATCAAATCTGTTTGTTCTAGGGAAAGCCAAAGAACAGAAATTGTGTCCCTTTGCTGAGCTGTTGTGTTTCTCTAAAATTGGTAATTGGAGAGGGAGAGTCACTAATTCCCATTTCTCCATTTGAAAGTTTGCTATGAGGTTCTTTATCAAATTGAACACTTGTGTAGCTGTGCTTGCTGGAAATGAGTTAACCCATTGGTTTGCTCCTTGATTGAGTTTAATCCTTGGAGAATTTATTTTTTTCCTAAACTATAACTTTTAAAATACTTTTCTTTCATCACCTAACGTTACACTGTCAGGATATGCTGGAAATGCTATGAGATTTTAATATCTGTCTCACCCTGTGGATTGTAAGCTCCCTGTAGGCAAGGATTGTTTCTACTAACTTTATTATATTGTACTTTCCTAAACACTTATTATAACGATCTGCACAGCTAGCACTCAAAATATATCATGGATTGATTCATTTACATTACATATGGAGATTTTTTTAGCTCTGGCTATTCGCTCTGGCATATAATTGTAAAAAGTAAAAACCTAACTGAATCATGATCCCCCAATATGTCCTTCCTACTATGATTAATTCCAGAAAGACTAAAGCTTCTAAGGAGTCAATTCAGAAATGCCTGTTAATTTCAAAATTGTTAAAAAATCACTATCAAACAATATTCCAGCATTCTTGGATAGTAACATAAGAAAAATTGGCATTTCAGATTCAAGAAGTCTTGTGTTTCTGTATTGCCCACCTCCTTTTCAGCTAGAAAATAGGGATAAAATGCAAAAACAGTGACTCCTATGATTTATTACCAGGGACTGTGGGGGCAAAGAAGTGGAAGTGGGATAAACAGTTCCTTCTCACTTGGACTGAAAGCTCCTTGGGGTATCATGCCTTTTACCTCTGGTGTATTCTCCTA
This sequence comes from Ornithorhynchus anatinus, assembly GCF_004115215.2. Classification (NCBI taxonomy): domain Eukaryota; kingdom Metazoa; phylum Chordata; class Mammalia; order Monotremata; family Ornithorhynchidae; genus Ornithorhynchus; species Ornithorhynchus anatinus. The sequence continues at coordinate 9,917,337 of NC_041735.1, read as the reverse complement.
AGCCGTTAGTATACTTAGGTATATATTTATTAATTACAATTATAAATTATTTATTTAATATCTGTCTCCCCCTCCGGGCTGTAAGCTCAAAGTGGGCAGGGAACATTTCTACCAAGTCGTGTTGTATTGTACTCTCCCAAGTGCTTAATACACAGTGAGCCCTCAATAAATACCAGTTATGGACTGATCAATTGATCGACACAACGTTCTGCATATAGTAGGCACTAAACTAAAACAATCGATTGGGGGGGTGGATCCTAGTATTTTATGTTTCTCAGACTAACTGGAGTTAGGTGTGGATTCCAAAGTGTCAGCGTCATTATGTCACGACCACGTGAGGCCCCTAGTTCCACACCATTTCCATCCCTAGAGACTATTCTAGCCCAGATCTAGGATACTTGATAGAGAGCAATACCTCCAAGGGCATGGAGTAGTGGATAGAGCACAAGCCTAGGAGTCAGAAGGTCATGGGTTCTATTCTCTGCGCCACTAGTTGTCTGCTGTGTGACCTTGGATGAGTCATTCTTAACTTTTCTGGGCCTCAGTTACCTCATCTGTAAAATGTGGATTGAGACTGTGAGCCCCAAGTAGGACAGGGACCATTTGCATCCATCCCAGCGCTTAGTACAGGTCCTGGCACACAGTAAGTGCTTAACAAATATAATTATTAATCATTATAAAGGGGTGATGGAAGGACTCCCACGACTGCTGCTGCTCTCAAAGTCTCTCTGGTCGACCCCTCATTTCTTCCACCTGTCTTCCCTCTCATCCCTAGTTTGCTCTCAACTGTTTCATTCATTCATTCAATAGTATTTATTGAGCGCTTACTATGTGCAGAGCACTGTACTAAGCGCTTGGAATGTACAAGTCGGCAACAGATAGAGACAGTCCCTGCCATTTGACGGGTCCTACTGATGCCGTGCCAGTCCACGCGTTAGATGCCTTCCTGTGTCCTGCTGACTGTTGCCACAGGTGGGGGTCCCGGCAACATTTGGAAGCATGTTAGGAGTCAGGAAGAGGAGCTGGAATCATGTGCCGAGACATGATGGGTGGGTGGTGCAAGATAGATGCAGACACCCCCCATCCCCAACTTCCCCGGCAGCTTGGGTGGAAGAAAGAAACCCTGTTCATACAGATTCAAACTAACGGTGTTCAGTCTTTCGTTGCAGAGAGCAATAATACCACTCCCCCGTTGTTAGCTCAAATCTCCTTTACGAGGCCCTTCCTAACTCTTATTTGCCCTCCCTTCTGAGTCCCCTATGCACTTGGGTCTTTGCCCCTCTGCACTGAAAGCTCATCTCTAATAATAATAATAATGATGATATTTGGTAAGCGCTTACTATGTTCCAAGCACTGTTCTAAGTGCTGGGGTAGATACAGGGTAATCAGGTTGTCCCACGTGGGACTCACAGGACTCAATCTCCATTTTACAGATGAGTTAACTGAGGCACAGAGAAATTAAGTGACTTACCCAAAGTCACACAGCTGACGAGTGGCAGAGCCGGGATTAGAATCTATGACTGCTGACTCCCAAGCCTGGGCTCCTTCCACTAAGACATGCTGCTATAAGCTCACTGAGGGCAGGGAATGCATCTGTTTATTGTTATACTGTACTCTTCCAAATGCTTAGTACAGTGAACTGCACACAGTAAGCACTCAATAAATACAATTGAATGAATGAATGAATGAACCCCTTAAGAACTTTGATATTTACATCACCTGAGCCTTACAGTACTTAGACCCATATCCTCACACTCTGTGGCTTCCCCTATCTGTAACTTATTTTAATGTCTGCCTCCCCTCTAGACAGTAAGCTCCTTGGACCTAGAATCATGTCTCCCAACTCCATTGTATTATATTCTCCCAAGCGCTCAGTACAGTGTTCTGCAGCCCTTAAGTACTCAATAAATACCACTGACTGATAGCAAGACTGATGATCTCAGTGGAAAGAGCACGGGCTTAGGAGTCAGAAGTCATGGCTTCTAATCCCAACTCTGCCACCTGTCAGCTGTGCGACTTTGGGCAAGTCACTTAACTTCTCGGTACCTCAGTTCCCTCATTTGTCAAATGGGGATTAAGACTGTGAGCCCCATGTGGGACAACCTGATTACCTGTATCTACCCCAGAGCTTAGAACGGCGCTCGGCACATAGTAAGCGCTTAACAATGCCAACATTATTATTATTATTATTACTTGTTATTAAGAAATGCAGATTCTGTGCTCTTTTCAAACTGACAGGAGGTTGGTTCCGCACAGCCTGTCCATATAAGGTGGCTTCTGAAGGCATTAAAGAATGGTGGACGTTGAGAGGCGCATGATGTCACACGCATTAAACCAGTCCCACCAGGCCGTGTGATAGTATGCCAAATATCCCCAAACTTAGAGCCTCTCCAGGGGAACCCCTCATTCCTCCATAATGGAGGAGCTTAACCTAGTAGATAGAACACGAGCCTGGGAGGCAGAAGTGCTGCCTCTACCACCTGTCTGCTGTGTGATCTTGAGCAAGTCACTTCACTTCTCTACGTTTCAGTGACCACATCTGTAAAATGGGGATTAAGACTGTGAGTCCCATGTGGGACATGGACTGTGTCACACCTGATAAGCTTGTACCTACCGCAGTGCTTAGTTCAGTGCCTGGCACGTAGTAAGCACTTAACGAATACCATATATGAGGATATATGCCTTTCTCTTGAAAATTGAGCTCCATCAGCACTCGTTTCTCCAGTCTGTACTTTACAGCTTCTATTGTTTTTCTAAAAATTCATTCTGGGCAAGTGTTTCCACTTCTTAGGAACCCTCAGTAATTGTCCAAACATCTGTGCCTCAAACAGAAATGTTTCACCATAGGTTTTCAGGCACTCAATCAGTTCTTTCGCTTTTGTCCCACAACAGCCCAGCCCATGCACTTCACTCTTTTAATACTCACCTGCTTTGTGTATTTCAATTTCACTTTTCTTGTCCTTAACCCATTGCTAACACCCTCTCTCCTGCCTGAAACTCCCTCTCCTTCATATCTGACAGACCACCACCATCCTCCTTTTCAAAGCCTTATTAAAATCTTATTCTCCTCCAGGAAGCCTTCCCTGACCATCCTCTCATCTCCCCACTCTGTTTTCCCTCCCTTCTGTGCCTATGTGTTTGGGTCCAAACCCACTGAGTTTTTTGATACTCACCCTTCCCCCAGCCCCGCAGCACTTTATGTACATATTCCTATATTCCATTGTTTCACTTCTCTATAATTTCATCTTAATGTCGGTCTCTCTCCACTAGATTGCGAGACCCCTCCCTAAGGTCAAAGATTGTATCTACCAACTCTATCGTACTTTCTCGATCACTTATGACAGTGCTCTGCATGCAGTAAGTGCTCAATAAATAACACTGATTGCTCAAAATGTAGTATGTACCCTGAAACACTCAACGATAAACTGTGCAGGACACGTTAGAGCTTCATTCAGGCTCAGGACATACAGCTTCAGAGCTCATTATCAATGGAGTTACTTCTAAAATGGCAGCCAACTCTTTTTCTTGGAATGCTATTCATCTTCATCTGAAATGGGTAGTCGATGGCAGGGGAATATTAGTATTATTTAATTTCATTCAAATTATACTACAAAAAAACAATTAAGGTGAATAATTATGAAAGTAAGGTCAATTCAATTTTCCATACTAATGTTTTTTGTTACCAGACTCATTATTGCTAATTCCTTTCATAATCTTTGCCATCTAACCTCATTTGTTTCATTTATAAGTGGCAAGAAATGCACATCATAAAACGACACTGAAATTAAGGCAGTAAAGTGTCACTTTGGTGATCTGGAAAAAGTAATTAATGTCTCTAGTTAACCTTTTGGGGAAAACTCTTCTGAATATCCCCAATGTAGGTGCTAAAACTGTCAACCTGATGTTTTTCTCTCTATATTTTTAGTCATTTTGTCCTTGAAGTTAAAACAAAAGAAGTATTTCCTAAGGAAAAGTTATGTCTAAATCACCACACAGCCTACTGAATATGAACAGTTTTTGTGCATTCAGAAGGTATTTGGAAATATTTATAATAGCCAGGCTAGTCATGATTGTCTAATTATGAGGTTCATCTTTTAAACCCTAGGAATTCTAAATTTGATTGGCATCATCAGAAATGGAAGTGTGGCTCTTTTGTACTCAACTGGGTCTGGGTGCCAAGGAAGATCTCAAAGTTTTTTATATGTGTCATCTGATTCATTTCCCAGTCACCAACTGGAAGCTAGGTGACATCTGCTTTTTCTTTCCACTGTGCAGAAAGTGAGATACAGAAACTTCGCTCAGTGACCGATGGAGCTTCAGCTAAACTAGGGACAGAGCTCAAGGCATCTGACTCCTAAGCGGCTGTTATCTCCATTAGATCCACCCATCTTAGAAGAGAAAAGTCATTTTAGAAGGATTGAATTTCCCTGAGTAATGGGACCCTTCCAATTCCAGGCTTGGTTGAAATAGGGTGACCATAAAGCAATTTCTTTAAATGGGGACTACTGCCCTGGAGTGCTATTACATCGCAGTATCATAATGTCCTGCCTCCCTTTCCATCCCTTTGCTTCCTATGGTAAGTGTAAGAGTAAAGGGAGAGCGAAAAAGACTCATACTTTATCAGGACTTCGGGGAGTTAAAGTATCTGGTTGTAGTGTAGTTCTCAGCAGCCATCTTCTTTATATGTATTCCAGAAATTGAAGCAACAACTGAAGAGGGATAGGGGAGCGGGAACTAGCCCTATGGAAGAGGTGAAGTTAATGGCCTCTTTTGAGCAGAGTGGACAGCTGCTTCAATAAATCAATGGTATTTATTGGCCGCTTACTGGGAGCAGAGCAATGTACTAAAATCTTGGAAGAGAAGCAGGAATGCCCTTCCTCTGGGAGTCAGGGGTGAGTGGCCGGAAGGGGAGTAGTTTTAAAGATGGTGGTGCCACTTGAGAATGAATCCCTCTATTGCCTGATGGGGGAAAAGAGAACTTCTCTGGCTGCTGGTGGGTTCCTGGGATGGCTTAGAGGCTCTTCTCACCCTGCCATGCTTCAAGGAGTAATTCAAGGATTCTTCTTATCCCCAATCCACCCCAGCCTTATTTGGGTACTCTAGTCCTCAGGGAATGGGTTAGAATCTTCTCTTTCCAGTCCTGCGGCTCAGTGGGGGATTAGGGGCTCTTGTCCAGATGTGGACTCTGGAAAGCCCAATGAGGCTCCTGGACTGGGCTTGGTGATTAATCAATCAGTCAATCAATGGTATTCATTTTTTTTAAATGGTACTTGTTAAGTGTTTACTTTGTGCCAAGCACTGTTTTAAGCACTTAGGCAAATACAAATCTATCAGGTTAGACACAGCCCCTGTCCCAGACAGGATCTCAGTCTGAGTAAGAGGGAGTAGGATTGAATTCCCATTTTATAGATGGGATAACTGAAGCACAGAGAAGTTAAGTGATTTGCTCGGGGTCACACAGCAGACAAATGGCAGAGCCGTGATTAAGACCTAGGTCCTCGGATTCCCAAGCCCATGCTCTTTCCACTAGGCCAAGCTGTCTCTAATTGAGTGCATACAGTGTGCAGAGCACTGTACTAAGTAGTTGGGGAAGTACATTACAATAGAGTTACTAGACAAGATCCCTGCCCACAAGGGGTTTACAGTGATTTATAGCTTCTGAAGGACTCTGGGGGTAGCAGGTGTTAGGTTCCTCATTAGGAAATTGAGATTTTTGAATAGGGTAAGGTTAAGGCAGAGACTTAAGTTTTTACTGTGCAGAAGAAGGCAATGGTAAACCACTTCTGTACTTGTTACCAAGAAAACTCTATGGAAAAAGGAACCATAGAATCTCTTTTGAATCTGAAACAACTCGATGGCATCAAAGAAGAAGAAGGTTATTACAGAGTCTGGGGACTGTACCATCCAAATAGTCATGAATAAGCACACTAGAATATAAAGTTAAATACCCAGACACAGGAATTGAGAAAGGAAGAAAATAAGGTGACAAATTCCAAAGTTGTTCTGACCAGATGAGATTTGAATTCTGGGTAATGGAGAGAATCGAGGTTCTCATTTAATTTCATTTCATATGACCTATGCCAATTTTTTCACTTGGTAACATGGACTTGTAAACCACTCTTTCCAAAAAACTTTGAACCGCAAAATCAGGAAATACCCTGGCCAATAATTTCTCAAGATAGTTTTCATTCATTATCTCATAGAAATTCTTCCTTTTTCTATAGTATTACCTTTAAATCTTCGTCATTCACTGCATATGGAATCTCCATCCTAAAATCTAATACCTTCCAAACATAAGCAGTTTCTTCATCTTCTGTGATTTAACCTCAAATCCTGGTCACACCCCTTTTTTGGCTCAGATAACATCTTCCTGTAAACTTCAGGTTATTTGTACTAAGGAGGTAACCTTAGTCATCTGAGGAAGTAAAACTTCAGCTGATTTCAATAGGAAGAAAATCTATGGAAGGAAATCACTATTAGGCCCCAGAAAGAAAGAAGGAGAATTAACTGACTTGCGTTAGCAATGAACTTTGATACATTCTTCCAATTATCCATTTTGATATTGCAGTATTGAAATAATGATCAACACAGTTCATGGCAAGAAGACAAGGAGACTGTCCATGGCAGAATACTGCTCTGGGATAATTTCTCAACAGTAGTGGTTAATGGAAAGTCAATGAAAGGGACAAGACAGTAAGCACGGTCATACTTGGCCTTTCAAGAAATGAACCCAATGAAAAACTACTAACCATGAGTAGTTAGTATTAACACAGGCTCTTATAGTTATACGAAGCATTCTACTTAATGATGATACAGGGATACAATCTCTCAAAAAATATATGTAATTAAATGTCCAAATGTTCCAAAATACACTTTATTTTTATGTTGCTCATCTCCTACCTATTCTTTTTGTCTTTTCCATTAAATCAGCCTGCTGATTTTCCCCTATGAAGTCCCCATCTTCATAGTAATAGAATAGTAATAATAACTGTGCCATTTTTAAGAACTTACTATGTGCTAAGCTGTACTAATCACTGGAGTAGATATGGTGTAGTCAGATAGAACACAGACCCTGTCCCACAAGAGCCTCACAGTCCAAAGGGGAGGTAGAACAGGTAATCTCCACTCTATAGAGGAGGAAAGTGAGGCAAGTGGAGGGTCCAGAAATAAAACCCAGTACCTCTGACTTCCGATCCTGTGCAATTTCCATTAGGCCCAAGTAGCCCAAGTGAACACATAGTGAATAACAAGAGATCAGCACTGAAACCCAGGAGGCTGTGGAAAAATTCTAGCCCTGTGTTCATAACCAATGAATCAATAGCCTTAAAGGGGCTTCAGAGGCCATTTATTCCATTCCCAATAAATGAATCAATAGCATTTATTGAATGTTTAGTTTGTGCAAAGCTGGATACTCTGAACAATGCAAAGCACAGTACTTGCTACTAGCATTACTAGGAGTGAAATAGGATTTCAGCCCACAAGGAGCTTATTAACTAGCTGGGGAGACGGGCACTAAAACTGCAGGTAAAAATAAGCAGTATAAGTGCTATGGAGGAGAATTGTGTCTGCTCAAGTATTTAAGTGATGCAGAAGAATATAGGAGAGTGCTATGAGCATTGTTATATTGTTCTCTCCCAAGTGCTTCGCACAATTTAAGCACTCAATAAATACAATTGAATGAATGAATGAGAGATTAAACAATCTCTGCCATTTCCCCTATCTGTAATTTATTTTAATATATGTCTTCCCCTCTAGACTGTAAGCATCTTGTGGGCAAGGAATCAATCTACCAACTCTATGTATTGTACTCCCCCAGGCACTTAGCATAGTGCTCTACATATAGTAAGTGCTCAATCAATATCATTGATTGATTACTCCTCCCTTCTTTCATAAATATTTTCTCGCCCCAACCTTTCTTCTTCATTTACATCATGCCAATTGTTTCATTCATTCAGACATATTTATTAAGCACTGACTGGATGCAGAGCACTCTACTAAGCGCTTGAGAAAGTACAGTACTTACCCTGCCCACAACAAGCTCACAGTCTAGAGGGGGGAAGACAGACATCAATACAAATAAATGAAATTACAGATATATACAAAAGTGCTGTGGGGCTGGTGGGGGGGTGGCTGGCGGGGGGCGAAGAGCAAAGGGAGCAAGTGAGGGCAGTACAGAAGGGAGTGGGAGATGACATTTACATCTCTCTTCCTTTCCGGTATTATAATCAACCCCATTCCAAGACTTCCAGACTTATGTAATGCGCTTTACCCAGGTAGTACCTGTGCCACCCAGAACAAAACACATTTCGTTACTTGCGGCCCAAGGAGGTAGAAAGTAAAAGGAATATTTGTACTCTTAGCAACTATGAGACATTACTGATTCAAGTTCAACTTGAGGTTCATTATGACCTTTATATCCTAGCTCTTCTAATAAAGAGAGCAGTTTAAGTCCAGAGACCTAAACGTTGGCCCAAGAAAGATATACTGTAACATAAAGAAGAGTAAAAATGTAGCCATCCAGAAAAGTAATACTACAAGTACTAGTCTCTAAATCAGCCATCAAACTACTGCTACTGAGGCATCTTCAATAACATCTAAAAGGAATGGTTTTCCAGGATGCATCTGCTTTGCCAGAATTATGATTTGTTATTCATCTTGTGGGTTTTTAAAAAGAACCTTGTACTTAGTATTCAAATTAATGACTTTGCTGTATTTGCCTGGATAAAAAGCATTCGGTACAATGCACATAATAGTTACATTTCTGTGATATACATACTTAGTAAAAGCTTTCTCAATTTCATCATTTAGACAGGTGGATGCCAGTAAATCAAATTCCGAAACTAGAATGATGTGGAGAAGATTGCAGAACAGAGTAAAAGGTAATCCTCGTGTGATCCAAGTACTAAGGGCATTTGTAAATTAGAAAGTGCAAAATAGAAAACTATAAACTTGGGGAAGAGGAGAAATTTCAGAAAATAAATTCCAGCTTATTGTGTATTATACCTAATGCATGGCAGAAGCTGCATCTCTTGACTCATTTAAAATTAGAATCGCCGGGAATTTTTAAAGATTATTTTACTATCCCAAGGGGATCACTTAAAAAGAGCTAAAAAGTACACCCGGTTCTCCTACACGGTGGGGTTTACATTTGTGCAGGATCTCCCCCAAAGTAAGAAAATCCACATTGTCTTACACCCATGTCCAGTGTCACAAGCATGCATATGACTGCTTCTCCCAGCGCCTCCTCATGCTATATCTAGACACATTCATACAGGGAGAAGAACGTCCTGTAATTGTGCTGTTGTGCTTTTTGCCAAATGGGTGTTGAAGCATCACTTCTGGCTAAACTCAGAGTACCTATTTTATTTTTATATTTTTTACAGGGAAGCAACATATTCTAGTAGAACGAGCATGGGACTGAAAATCAGGAAATCTGGATTCCAGTCCTGGCTTCACTACTTGCCTGCTGTGTGACCTTAGGCAAACCACTTAACTTCTCTATGCCTAGATTCCTTATCTGGGGAAAAATACCTATTCTCACCACTCTCGGATTGGGGAGCCCTATGAGTGAAGGGGAATGTGTCCGTTGCTTCTTGTATCTAAAGTTTGTGGTGCTTAATAAGCACTTAATAAATACCTTATTATTATTATGTTATGCTAGTTTTAAAGACACTAGGAAATATGAATCAATTAATCAATCATTGGAATTTACGAGAAGATACACATTCCCTAACCTCACAGAGGTTATAATGGGAGAGACAAACAAAAAGTGTGAAGGGAGAACAAGGATAGGACAAGAACAAGTTAAACTATACCAGGTGGAAATATGTGAAAACATAGTTGAACATTCAAATAAAAATATACTAAGTATGTATGTGCTAAAGATAGGATTAAGATCAGTTTAGTATTAAGTGCAGAGGGAGATTGATGGATTTATATAACCAAGGTGTTGGAATATACTGAGAAGAATTCCCGAATGAGGTAGGATTACTGGAGGGCTATAAAGTTGGGGAGAGCTGTGGTCTGGTGGCTTTGAGTGTGTGTGTTGGAGGTTGGGAGGTTAAAGGAAAGGGAAATTGTAATAGGGAGAGGATTAGAACTGGGATAGTTGATAGCAAGGCACAATTAGAAGATGAGTTTAGGAGGAGCAATGATTGTATTTGGCCAATCAATCAATCAATCAGGGGCATTTATTGAGTGCTTACTCTACTAAGCACTTGAGAGAGTACAGAACAGCAGAGTTGGTAGACATACATGTCCCCTTGAGTTTACAGTCTTTGGAATCTGCTTCGATTACTGCATCAACCTTCTTGCTGACCTCCCTGACTCCTGTCTCTCCCCACTCCAGTTCATACTTTCATTCAATTGCATTTATTGAGCGCTTACTGTGTGCAGAGCACTGTACTGACTTGGGAGGGCATAGTACAACAGTAAACAGACACATTCCCCGTCCATTTCACTCTGCTGCACAGATCATCTTTCTACAAAAACTTTTAGTCTTTATTTCCCCATTCCTCAAGAACCTCTAGAGGTTGCACACTCAATTTGAAATAGAATGGAGATTATTTCGTGTGAACAACTAGTAACAGAAATGTCGAAACAGAAACTGATCAATTGCTTACTGTATGCAGAGCCCTGTACTAAGCACTTGGGAGAGTACAGTACAACTGAGTGGGTAGACGCTGGATAGGAGAAGTAAATTAATGCTCAATGACACTGAGCAAGCCAGCAAACTACATTGACTAAGTTTTCTCTTTTTGAGACTCAGATGTCCATAGCTTTCAGTTTCAAGGTTATTTTTCCCCTTCTTAAAAAATGGAGTAATTGCAGGGATATATTCTTAACAGATGATTACTGAAAGGAGAATTTTCATTCTCAAATGTGTATTTGGGAGAGCAAAAAACATGAAGGATTTGGAAGAGGAAGCACGAGATATACGTGCTGGTGAACCTGGACCAGTGGAAAACCAGGGAATAGTCAGGCCAAAGTGCCCCTTCCTCTACTTCTGCATACATACTTTCATATAGTTATTTTAGGAGGAGATAATTGTGGAGACTAGACTGTAAGCTCGTTGTGGGGAGGGGACATGTCTACCAACTATGTTATATAATTATTATTATTAATTGTATTTAATGAGCACTTACTGTATGCAAAGCACTTTACTAAGTAATATAACATCAGACACATTCCCTGCCAACAATGAGCTCAGAGTCTAGAGGGGAGAACTGCACTCTCCCAATTGCGTAGTACAGTGCTCTGCACCAGGTAAGTGCTCAATAAATATGATTGGTTGATAGTGGGGAGGCCTGCTGGAATAAACCCTCTCAGATCAACTGTCCCAGTTTCCTGATTTTTAAAGTGATTCAGAAAGAGGATTAACACCCATTCATTCATTCAATAGTATTTACTGAGTGCTTACTATGTGCAAAGCACTGTACTAGGCACTTGGAATGTACAATTCAGCAACAAATAGAGACAATCCCTGCCCATTAATGGGGGAGTGAGGGGGAGGAAAAGAGAGAGAGAGAGAGAGTGTTAATAAGAGAGGAGGGAAAAAGCTAGAGATGGTAGGGGGAAGGAATATACTGCCAGACCACACTGTGGGGAGTAAAGAGGGCGAGGAGGGAGGAGATGAACCAGGAAACTGACAAGCAAATTTAAATAAAAGAGAGACAAATGTGCTATTCTTGTTGATTGGATGTTCTAACCTTGAAAATGGCTTGTGTAAAATTACAAGAGTCGTGACTATATGTGTTGGGACAGAATTAAGTAAAAGCTTAGAAGAGAATGAAAAAATGGAAAGGGTGTGTTATCCTGTAGATCTTTTCCACAAAATTACCATTGCCCTCATCTGAAAAAATGATCTCTGTATGTGTGTCCTGATATATATTTCCCCTTGTGCAATTAGAATGAATAAATAGACAAGGATTACTGCAGACTGAAATGCCTGGCTTTTGGGATGTCATAGTGAGGAATACACTATATGGGCATTTAATGTATGTTGACTAATCATGATATTAAAAATCATGTTCAATAGATTGCTGTTTTTATCATTTGTAATAATGATAATGAAAAAGGTAGAGGTAGATAGTGTGGGAAGTGGATTTTTCTAAAGAAGAAATCTAATGTGAAGAAAATGCTTTTTTCAGTGGTTTTCCCCTAGCAACTGACTTTTAAACCCGTGCTGTTACATTAAATATTTGGGCATCATGTTCGCAGTAAAACTGAGTAAATCAAATCTGCAGTCAGAGTACGAATCTTTAAGGGGGAGAGGCTCGAACAGGGGAGCCGAGAATGGTCCGTCAAAGGCTTAGACCGGCTGCAGCGAGAGAAGGCAGAAGAGAGAGATGGTGAAGGAAAGTGAGGATGAGCGTTGGTGATTGTGCACCCACTGCAGCTGTGGGGTCTATCTGGGTTCTCAGAATGAAATAGAATTTGACAGGGGCAGTGGGAGTGGAAGAGATGAAGCGTCAGGCAATGAAATAAAATAGAGGAGAAATGAGAAGCAGCATGGCTTAATGGATAGAGCATGAGCCTGAGCATCAGAAGGACCTGGGTTCTAAATCCCAGCTCTGCCACTTGTCTTCTGTGTGACCTTGGGCTAGTCACTTAACTTCTCTGTGCCTCGGCTACATCATTTGTAAAATGGGAAGTAAGACTGTGAGCCCCATGTGGGATGGGGACTGTGACCAACCTGATTAGTTTATATCTACTCCAGTGCTTAGTACAGTGCCTGGCACAGAGTAAGCACTAAACAAATACCATTAAAAAAAAAGGAGAGGAAAAATGGGTTATAGCTTAGAGTAGGACCATACAGAGGTGTGGAGGATTTTGAGGGAGTGGTAGAGACTGGTGGAGTGGTAGAGTGGTAGGTTTGGTGTCCTGAGGACAACATGCTGTATCCTTCCCGGAATTTAAAATGAAAGGGGAAAACAGGAAGCAATGGCAAGCAGCATGGTCTATTGGAAAAAGCCTAAACCTGGGAGTCAGAAGACCTGGGCTGTAATCCTGATTCTGCCACTTCCCTGTGCCTCTGTTACCTCTTCAGTAAAATGGGGATTAAATCCTACTTCTGTATTCTTAGGCTGTGAGCCCCCATGAGGGACAAGGCCTGTGTCCAATCTGCTTTTCTCAGATCTACCATCTACCCCAGCGCTTAGTACACTGCTTGGCAAATAGTAAGCATTTTACAAGTACCATTAAAAAACAAACTTCTCTGACCACTGTGCCTTGGTATCTAGTAAGTGATTAATAAATACCACAATTATTATCAGTTTCATTTCCCCCTACCAGAATAGAAATAGCATCAGTATTAGCCACTGAGTTCCATTTCCAAATTCCAAATTCCCTCCTCCTTCTGCACCAAGGCACTATTTATCCTGGAACTATTTCACTCCACTGCAAACTTTGCTTCACTCACAGTCATAATTCCTTTTAAGTAATAAAGTCTCAATCTTGGCTAGGATGGAAAAGAACGGGGAGGAAAATGGGGAGAAAGGGCATGCAAAGTGCCTGGAAGGTTTTAACTCGATCTGAATGTAGTCGGTTTGCTTGAGTCTTGTCCAGTCCTCCCCTCTTCTCACCTCCTTCACCTCCTCTTGACACGGGTTCAGCATTCCCAGATAGGTGGTTCCCATCTGGAACAGAGGGGCTAAAGAAGACTAGTAGGTAAACTAACGCTCTCAATCTCCCAGAAAAACCAACCTGGTTTGGAAACTTTCTAAAGCCAAACATAATATGACTTGTAGCAAAATTAGTACCTTAACAGTAACGGTTAATAACTATTTTCTAGTCTCATGAGATTCCAAAATACTCATGCATGATGTATTTACCGCTACTTCTGGGGCAAAAGAAACCACTTATACATGAACTCAGAGTGTTGCTTTAAAAGAGGAAATAAAGAATCTCTAGCTAATTTAGAAATTTCAAATGAACATCTGCAGTCTCTCCCAACAACATAATAAAATATAACTAAAGGCAGAGACCCTGACAGTCTCTAAAATGAGACTCTTCTGAAAAAAAAATCCCTTACTTATGAAAGTACTAGAAAAAACAGAAATTTTTGGTTATTTAAATGAAGTCTTTCTAACATTTTGATGGCATTTTATTGGGTATCAAAGGTCAAACTATTTGTCTTTGTTTTATTTGGAAAAAATATTGAGGAGATTCCCCCCGATTCCTTTTTCTCCCGTTATCATTGGCTTCTCAGCCACTGAATCAGATACAGTCACTCTACTGTGATGAGATGGTACCTTTTTTGTATCCACTCAGTGACAGCTTTGAAATTATTTTGCTTCTCCAATGATGGATCTTCTCTGTCAAAAATGATGGATGGGAATCACCTGAAAAGGGATGACATGAGATTTGAAAAATGATATGATTGCTGGTGGACAGATTTTTTTTTTAGAAAATTTGACATCAGTTTGAAATATGGCAGAGAAGGCAGTTCTATAATATTTTCTCTCTCTAAAGGAATCAGTTGTCTGTCTTTTATCAATATGGTCTTTGGGTAAAAGTTTAATACTAATTCCTAGCACTTTAAATAAAGGTCACACACAGCTTTAAGTGAGTTAGTGAGGGGTTTTTTCCCTGAAACAAGCCAAAATACCCTCCTTCTGGTGCTTCCTACCATCCCATGGAACTCCTCAAGAACAGCACACTTTATACCAAAGTTTTGGCAATGCAGAAATAAAAAAGCATCAGTCATTCAAAGGGCAAACCCTGAATGCTCTAAGCTGTACTAAGCACTTAGGAGAATGCAGCAGAAACAAGACACATTCCCTGCCCTCAAGAAGCTTGCAATCTAATGGGAGAGACAGACAAAAAATATTTCTGAATATTGGAGGAGGAGGAAGAACAAAGATATAGCAGAAAGTTATACAAGTATAACAGGGTGAAATAATCATCTGAATAATTCAATATTCTAATAAATACTTCAAAAACATAAAGTTAAAAATGCAGGTGTGTATTTAAATGCTGATGATAAGAATAAAGTGCATTGTTTTAAGGGTGAATATACCCTTACCTAAATATACTTAAAACCATTAAAAACTAGATTAACACAATGAACTAAAAGAATAAAAATAATCCCATTTCCATGAGTACTTCAGAAAGCAAGGGAAAGTGCATTCCAAAAAATGACAATGGTACCAATCTGCCATAACTGAAGATTGTCATCGAAAGAAGGTCTACCTGTGCCAGGGCATATAACCAGGATGGTTTAGTCCAGTCAGGCAGTGAGTTTGGTAATCATCCATTAACTTAAATGTCAATCAACCAGTGGCATTTATTGAGCACTTACTGCATGCATTCATTCATTCAATCGTATTTACTGAGCACTTACTATGTGCAGAGCACTGTACTAACTGCTTGGGCAAGTAAAATAGAGCCGGCAGGTACAATCACTACACTCAAGGAGCTTACAGTCTAATGAAGGAGGCAGGTATTACATTAATTACAGGTAAGGGAAGAAACTGAGTATAAGGAAATGTGTTTTGGGGATGGGGGGAGTACTTAAGTGTTTAGGGGATGGGATTAAGTATACGGAGGAGGCAGGGAGAGAAAAAATGATGAGAGGATGAGAGATGAGTCAGGGAAAGCTTTCTGGAGGATATATGATTTCAGCAGGACTTTGAAGAGGGAATACTCCTCCAGATATGCATCAAGCAGGATTTCCAAGCAGGAAGGAGCGCTTGAACAAGGAGTTGATGGTGGATGAAGCGAAATCAAGGGAGTGAGTAGTTTGGGGTTAGAGGAATGAAGCGTGCGGGCCAGGTTGTAGAGGGAGTTTGGGCAGAAAATGGTCACCAACATATTCTTCAGCCGAACATTTGCTTTTCCTGCATCTTGAGGATGGAAGGAGCTGCACGCTTGGGGTATAAAAAAACACACTTGGGATGATTTATGGGAAAAGCATATTAAAGACTACGGCAGTGCCTTTGATACACAGCTGAGAGTTTTAGTATTCATCAGCCATGTCAGCATCACCTATTCCCACTGAAAAGGGATGCAACACGGTCGACAGAAAAGGGACCACAGCTTCGAGTCAGGAAATCCACCACTCCCCTGCTCTGTGACCTTAGGCAAGTCACTTAACTTCTCTGAGCTTCAGTTTCCTCATCTGCAAAATGGAGATAAAACATGTGTTCTTCCTCTCTCTTGGACTCTAAGCCTTGTGTGGAATGGGACCGTGTCCAATATGATAATCTTGGATCTTACCCCAAGGCCTGGCACAAACTAAGAACTTAATAAATTTAACCATAAACTGGTCAGGCATGATCAGTAGGGACACCCCAGTGAAGATGTCCTGGAACTGAAACTGAGTTCAGTTTGAATGACCTCCCTTTGTTATAAGGTGTTGATTTTAGTTCTTCTTGTTAGAATGCACATCACAAATTAAAGCAGCAGAGTAGAGTACCCAGATTTGCGAATCAGCCATCACTGTCTTGCTTTTTTTGGCCTGGCCTTCTTTTTGGAAATAAAAGCCATGGGATTTCTCTTCACATTTTGCAAAAGACAAATTTAAAAAAAAAAAAATGACTTCCAGTCTGAGAAGGCAAGGAATGCCAAGTTTCAGTCTAGAATGAAATTTTGTTCCCAGCTAAAATCTCTGAAAATGGCTATTTATATTGGAAACTATAATTTCCACTTCACTAGGGGGGTGACAGAGGAAGCCTGAAAAGGACGACAAAAAGGACAGAAAGCACCGCAAGTAAATTCCTTTTATTCTGATATTTTTTGCAAAAGCTATGCAATTATTTATACATAATTTTAAAAACCAACAACAGGAGGCTGAAATGGCTATTTTACTAAAATAAAGTAAATTGGTTCTTGTGGTTTAATTCTACTGTCTGGCATCCACGGCTATTCTGTCCAAAACCAAACCGTAGTCATCTATAGAACTCTGAAGAGTGGACCTATCCACCCCAACAGAGAATAGTGAAGGAGGATACACAGTTACAACCGCATCATAGACCAACGGGAATCTTAGAATGACTTAAGGCACCTCTAAGATGTCTTTAAGTCACCTTGAATCACTAGGGATGGATGGAATTTCCTGACAGGGACATCAGATGAGGGTCGATTCTGACGCTTCAGCACTAAGAACCCACAGAGAGGAATTGATCATAATGCCAGTGACTTATTCAATGCCACCCTCTAACTCTCATCCCAGCCGGTCACGTTCCTGCTGGGCAAAGGTGTGCAATGAGTGAGTGAGCAGGCAAGAGTACTGCATATCGTGAAGCACACGTTCAGTCTTTGCCCACTTTGGCCATCTGAAGGTAGAGTTAGGCCTAGAACCAGATTTCTTGTTTCCCAGACCTATGCTCCTTCCCCTGGTCAGCAGCAAGACTTCCAGCGGCGTAGAAATCATTTGGTGAAGAATGACTAATCTGCCATTATGATGGGCCCTGATGGTGGTGGCCACTAAACTAAAAACCTAAAAAGCAAAAAAACTGAGTTGGAAGTGGGTATGAGTCCAGACTGGAACATCCCCCTTTCTCTCCACAGCATGCATGCAAGTATCCTTACACTTGGGTGCATCCCCATCTATAATTTATTTTTATGCCTGTAATGTAAGCATCTTAAGGACAGGAATCATGTTGACTAAGTCTATTGAATTCTCCCAAGTGCTTAGTACAATGCTCTTCCCTGAGATCTCCTCCTGCCTCCGGGACGTCTCCACCTGGATGTCGGCCTGCCACCTAAAACTCAACATGAGCAAGACTGAGCTCCTCATCTTCCCTCCCAAACCCGGTCCGCTCCCAGACTTCTCTATCACCGTGGATGGCACGACCATCCTTCCCGTCCCGCAGTCCCGCAATCTCGATGTCATCCTTGACTCGTCCCTCTCGTTCACCCCACACATCCTATCCGTTACCAAGACCTGCCGGTTTCACCTCTACAATATCGCCAAGATCCGCCCTTTCCTCTCCACCCAAACGGCTACCTTACTATTACGGGCTCTCGTTATATCCCGGCTAGACTACTGTGTCCGCCTTCTCTCTGACCTCCCTTCCTCCTCTCTCGCCCCGCTCCGGTCTATTCTTCACTCCGCTGCCCGGCTCATCTTCCTGCAGAAACGATCTGGGCATGTCACTCCCCTTCTTAAACAACTTGTCACTCCCCTTCTTAAACAACTCCAGTGGTTGCCTATCGACCTCCGCTCCAAACAAAAACTCCTCACTCTAGGCTTCAAGGCTCTCCATCACCTTGCCCCTTCCTACCTCTCCTCCCTTCTCTCTTTCTACCGCCCACCCCACACGCTCCGCTCCTCTGCCGCCCACCTCCTCACCGTCCCTCGGTCTCGCCTATCTCGCCGTCGACCCCTGGGTCACGTCCTCCCGCGGTCCTGGAACGCCCTCCCTCCTCACTTCCGCCAAACTGATTCTCTTTCCCTCTTCAAAACCTTACTTAAAAATCACCTCCTCCAAGAGGCGTTCCCAGACTGAGCTCCTCTTCCCCCTCTACTCCCTCTGCCATCCCCCCTTTACCTCTCCGCAGCTAAAGCCTCATTTTCCCCTTTTCCCTCTGCTCCTCCACCTCTCCCTTCCCATCCCCACAGCACTGTACTTGTCCGCTCAACTGTATATATTTTCGTTACCCTATTTATTTTGTTAATGAATTGTACATCGCCTTGATTCTATTTAGTTACCATTGTTTTTACGAGATGTTCTTCCCCTTGACGCTGTTTAGTGCCATCGTTCTTGTCTGTCCGTCTCCCCCGATTAGACTGTAAGCCCGTCAAACGGCAGGGACCGTCTCTATCTGTTGCTGACTTGTTCTTCCCAAGCGCTTAGTACAGTGCTCTGCACATAGTAAGCGCTCAATAAATACTATTGAATTCAAATACCACTGAGTGATCCCAATATTGGGTGTCTTACCACTTTGAGATCACCAACACTTTCCTGTTAGCACACAGAAAACACTAAAATACCCATATGCACTGCAGTGGCCCAAGACAGCATTTTCCAAAGTGACCAACTTTCCTCCAAGAAGTACATTTGGTAATTTAAAGAGTAGTCAGTCAAACAGTGGTGTTTTCTGTGTGATTACTGTGTGCAAAGCACTGTTTTAAGTGCTTTGGAGAGCACAGTACAACAGAGTTGGTAGACACATTCCCTGCCCACAAGGAACTTAAGTCTAGAGTGGGTCAGACATTAATATAAATAAATAAATTATGGATATTTACATAATCGCTGTGGGGCTGAGTGTGGGATGTTTATCAAATGCTCAAAGAGTACAGTCCCCCAACCCAATGAGTCCTAGGGAAAAAACAAAAAAACTACACCTCATAATGCACCTCCATTCAGATTCACATTTCCCAGAGGTTTTCTAATCACTCTGAGATCATAAAAATGTAAGAAAAATCTCGTTGTGTTTCCTTTTTTTATGTCTTACTGAAATGTTGTCACAGGTGGCATTTGTTCCACCAAATCTCACTTAGACATACACACCTATTCCTTGAGATACATCCTTCAGATGGCAAAAACAGTTCTTCCGTGTTTGCTACCTGTCAGGGCTTGTGCTCAAGAACCTTGAATATCAGTGACTCACTAATGTTTTATGATATTTTAACTCCCTTTATGGTAGTCATTTATGACAAGACCAGAATGACATAAACTCCCATAAAGCAAAGCAGTGCAATCACACAAATGACCATAAATCAGGGAAGCATCTGAGAAAGGTCATAAAAGGAAAGAAAATTGAGGAAAACAACAATCTAGAAGAGAGGTAGAAGTCAGATAGAACTAGCTGCACCGAACTTCAATAAAAGAGAATCTAACCTGAAAATTAATTCAATATATCCATATTTCTCATTATTCATGTGTTTGGGTAAAACAGACACGATTCAATCCAAATATATTATTTCACTGTTTGTAAGGCAAATAGTACCTGATATCATTTCTCACCAAAATGCACATCACTCATATAACATGATACTTCTAATTCTCACTACTTTGGTTTTTGAATTCAAGTGGGTTTCATACAGCTGTAGGAATACCTAAAAAGAAAAAATGCATTTTCCAAAAAGAATTTATAACAATGGGAAATGATTTCTTCTTTTCAAGTTTCACGACTTGGACAAGAGATTGTAATAATAACAAATAATAAAGATGGTATTTGATAAGTGCTTACTATGTACCAAGCAATATACTAAGCACTGGGGCAGATACAGGCAAATAAGGTTGGACACAATGCCCACCACATAGCCGGAACTCCGTAAATAAAATCATCTGTCGGACCAACTGTTCTAAAGCCACTTAACCACAAAAAAGATTCTTTTCTTCACATTACTTGCTATGTTTGGGATCTGTGGCATAATGTTATGCCACAGAGAAATTTGTCTTGGATAAATTCCACTGACCAAGAGTGCATCTGAAAAAGTACGCTCAATTACATCGAAATTACATTGCATAATTGTTGAATTACACACCCACAGCTACCTAATTTTCCCCATACTCCACCGTTGCACAGGTAAAGTAACTAGTGAGGTCTGTGACTCAGTGTGGGAAAGCCTTAGTCGAGTCGGCCTGTGATTCAGAGCTCCAACTGAAGCTCTAAGAAAAGGGAATTTCTTTGTCATTAGCCATTTTTAGTTTACAGCTATCTTTTCTTTAAAGAAAAATATGCTCAAAATATTTTCACCCGTGGCATTTATCTCGTGGTCTTCATCCTTGTTATCTTCTGCTCCTTTTATTGCTCTGTCTAATTTCCCCTCACCGGCTTGATGAGCCACTTACATCATTTATGTTACAAACCAAAGACTCCCTCTCCTTGCTAGCAACAGCCAGAGGTCGTATACCTCCACTTCCGGTATGTAAAACAACCCAACACTACACAGACAAATGAAAACATACACTGCTGAAACAATGAGTGATTAATGGAAAGCAAAATGGTCTAGTGGCCTGGGATTCAGAAGGACCTGGTTTTTAATTCAGGCTCCGCCACCTGTCTGCTGTGAGACTTTGGGGAAGTCACTTCACTTCTCTGTGTCTCATTTACCTTATCGTATGCAAAGTGGAAGAAGTTGTGACCCCACTGAAAATCCTCGGGGCTTATTTTTGATGGAACCTCACTGAATTTCAGACCCGGTACCTCTAAAATTCTCTCAGATTATATTTTTTTTAAAACCATAAAAGCTTGAAAATCTTAGCACTTCGGTAGCTAAATAGTACCCTTGTAAAAGCATCTCAGGGGTGATGAGAGTAGTAGAATTAGGTGGATACAGCCCTGTCTTTCAGCAGTGCACAACATTAAAGCCAATCCTTAAATTGAGCACAGAATAAAAATGCATAAGCACTACAGAAGCTCCATGTATATGCAAAGAACGCCAGCCTACTCCTTTTAGATGACACAGGCTGTATTACCTGAGGAAGAATGGCAGCAGGCGATTTCTTGAAAGAACCTGAAATGTGTTCCTAGTGAACAGCAATTTGAGCCACTCCCCCTGATAAAAACATCATCTGATTTACCTTTCATTCCCTTTTCTGGTAGATATGTTTGAGATGATCTAATTTTATGTTGAACAAACATAATTGAAGAGAAACATAAAGGAATGAGTCTGGAGCAGAACTGTATGGATTATCTTGTCAGGCAAAGAGATGGGAATCGGTTGTCAATAGCGGTAGGCTATATTACAGAGGCCGCTTTATACGATGCTATAGAGTCCCTAGTCTTCAACCAGCCCACAAGGAAAGGTCTTTTGCCTTTCAAAACAACTTCAGAGAAACAAAGGGGGAGGTTTCCCTCCTACACGAATCAGAATTATTTTCCAAGATGAAAAGTTAATTATGACTATGCCTTTGCAGTTGCACTGCTGTCAAAATCAAAATAGGATAAATTAACAAAAGCATCTGTGAGGAAGCAGTTGATATCTGAATTTTTGATGCAGCTTTTGCATTCTCATTATTGCATTGTCCTTCGGTATTACTTTTGATTTATAATGTAATTGGAGAACTATAGAAATGCTAATGGAATGATGCAGCTCTGAATATGACAAAGTTGTTTACTAATTATTGTCTTTAACACTGACTAACGGTTATAGTACTGATACTTTGGAAATGCTACGAATCCCTCTTTTTGGGGGGAGGAAGAGGATGGGAATGGGGAAGGCTTCCAACTTGAAACATGCCCCTAATACAAAGAGCTGGTTCTATCACTTTGATGAGGTTTCTCCTCCACTGACCCTTAAGAGATGGGATAGGCAGTAAATTAAAAATGTCGACACGGGTTCAGTATCAAACTTTAAGGTGAGCCGCTTCATTTTGCTGGGTATTTAGATGAGAAATTGTTGCTCGTGTGTACACTTTTTTTTTTTTGCAATGTATGCTGCTAATTACCTTAAGGGAGAGGCTGAGAATATTGCAATGATTATTAGTGAGGCTGGTAATGAGATTACTGAACCATTTGGAGTTGACTTTTCTTTTGTGATACATAATTACAGGGGTTTATTTACAGTCTATTTTTTGCCTTTTTAATGATCCACATTTGTATTCTTTGTTCTCCCCATGTGAAGGGTATGATCCCATCTTTTGGTGAATTATTGTTCAGAGCTTTGCATTATTCCCTGGAATGCTGGAATGAAAAATAATTTTTAAACTATCTAAGTAAATAAGGAGTCAATACTTCTATAATTATACATAAATATCCTGATGGAATATGTCAAAAAAGAAAATCTGAAGTCATTACGCAGCTCCAAGCTTCCAACTTGTATGACCATCCAGGGGAAAATTAAGTTGTAAAACATCTTATTTCCCTTCTAACTTCTTAAACCACTCCAGATGCTCTTTTACTATAATGTGACTTACTGATAACTTTAAAGCTGCATCATCTGTTTGCATGTTTTACTCCAGTTGTGTGCTCCAGATGGCTTGGAATGTTCAAATAGGAAACTTGATGTTAACTTCTAGATATGCAAACCTCTTTATATGAGCGGATGGACGGTAGATGAAAGTGGCAGCAGTAAAAACTGTAAAGAGAGCTGGTTGTCCTAGATCCATATTTTTGCAAATGACAGAGACTATGTTTTGAACATCTGGGATTTCTGCAAGACATGAAAAATCAGGAATATGTTTTCCTGGATCTCAGAACTATACTTGGGGAAAAAAGGAGCGAGTGATGCAACTTTAGATAATATCTGGCAGAGAGTAGCAGAGGGGATAAATATGGGAGAAAGGAAAGGTAGCCAGGGTCTTTTCTTCTGCCATTAAAGCCTTTCACGGAAAAGAAATTGGCCCTGCTTCATTTGTATCACTGCACATTGAAGGAAGGGGAATCTACTACAGTAGAATCTAGTCTATTTTTTCAATACTTTTTTCGAAATTACAGGGAATGGTGAATCAATAAAACACTGGTATTTATTGAGCAGTTACTGTGTGCAGAGCACTGAACGACAGAGTCAGTAGAAACATTCTCTGTCCAAAAGGAACTACCAGTCTAACAGGGAAGAGAGACAATAAAATAAATTCCAGATCTGTACATGAGTGCTGTGGGGCTGAGGGTGGGGTATATATGAAAGACTGAAAGGGTTCAAATCCAAGTGGAAGGGCAACACATAAGGAAGATAGAGTAGGGAAAATGATGGTTTAGCTGGGGAAGACCTCTTGGAGCAGATGTAATTTTAATAAGGCTTTGAAGGTGGGAAGAGTGATGAGGGAAGGGTCAGCTACGAAGAGAGTTCCAGGCCAGAGAAAGGTCATGGCAATGGGTCGGTAGTAAGAAGATGAGCTCGAGTAGGTTGGAGCTAAAGAAACAAAATGGGCAGGCTGGGTAGTAGTAAGGATTCAGTAAGGTAAGGTAGGAAGTGGTGAGAGTTGATAGAACATCTTGAGGCCGATAAGGAGTTTCGGTTTGCTGTGGAGGTGCATGGACAGCCATTTGGACCTTTTGAGGAGTGGGAAGACATGGACTAAATATTTTTTAGAAAAACAATCCAGTGAGCAGACTTGACTATGAAGTAGAGTGGACAGGCAGGGAGGTCAACAAGGAACCTGATGCAGTAGTCAGGGTCGGATAGGCTCAACATAGTAACAATTTGGATGGAGAAGAAATGGCACATTTTAGCATTGCTGTGAAGGTAGAAACGACAGGATTTGGTGACAGCTTGAATATGTGGGGTGAATGATGGAAATGGTTCAGGGGAAATGCCAAGGTTATGGGCTTGTGAGGAGGATAGTGGTGCTGTCTACAGGGATGAGAAAGTCATGGGAAGGACAGGGTTTGGTTGGAAAGATGAGGAGTTCTGTTTTGGATGTGTTTAATTTGAATCGTGGGTAGGACATCCTAATAATGATGTCCCGATGACAGGAGGAAATATGAGACTGCAGAGAAGGAGAGAGGTCAGAGCTGGAGTGCAAGATTTGGGAATCATCCGCCTAGAGATGTAGTTGAAGCCATGGGAATGAATGAGTTCTCTAAGGGAATGGGTGTATATGGGGAATAAAATAGCACCCAGAACTGAGTCTTGAGGAACTCCCATTGTTAGAAGGTGGGAGGCAGAGGAAGAGGCTGTGAAAGAGACTGGGAAGGAGAGACCAGAGAGAGAGCTGGAGAACCAGGAGGAGACAATGTCAGTGAGGCCAAGGTTAGATAATATTTCCAGGTGAAGGTGGTGGTCCACAATGCCGAGGGCAGCTGAGTTGGAGGCAGACATTAAAATACATTACAGATGTGTATATAAGTACTGTGGGGCTGAGTAGAGGCTGTGAAATTTGGCAAGAAGGGGTCATTAGTGGCTTTAGAGATGGCAGTTTCTTTAGAGTGCAGGGAAGAGAAGCCATATTACAGTGGGTCATGGAGCGAATTGGAGGAAAGTGGAGGCACTGGGTGTGGAAACCTTGCTCTTGAGGGAGATGGGGCAGTAAAAAGAGGAGCCATGGGGTCAACGAAGGATTTTGGGGTGGGGGGTGGAGAAGGGAGATACATTGGCATGATTGAAAGCAGTGAGGAAGGAGCCATTGGAAGGCGAGAAGAAAGGGCCAAGTGTTTTGATAAGGTGCAGAGGGATGGGGTAGGAGGCGGAGGGAGCAAATTTTGCGGGGAGGCAGGACATCTCCTCTGGAGATATGGCTGGGAAAGATGGGAGAGTCAAAGAAGGGAGTAAGAGGAAAAACCCTTAAACCACATTTGCTTCTGTGAGGATACAGCCTACCTAAAAACCTTCTTTAATATTTGGAATACACAGAGAGCCCTAGATCCTTCCTAGAGCCCTAGATCCTTCCTTCAAAAATGACAGTGCAGATTTCATAGCTTAGATGGATAAATGATATCACAGAACTCTGTTTATCTCCATAGTAACTGTCCTACAATGCAATGATAGACAAAGAAGTGTAAAATCAAATCAAATGCTTCACGTATTCTCTAGAAGTCGGTCAAATAGGGTGTGGTGGCATCAGGCACCAGGATTCTGATTGACCCAGTGGTCTCCATGACTAGACATCTATCTACTTGTGAGACATGGCATACACAATAAAATCCCGGAACCAACTCAATCGTCTACGGGTGGGGCATGTCAGGAGACTAGAAAATTAGGGTACCCACACAGCTGCCGTAAGCTGAGCTGAAATCGGTCAACCAGAAACAAAGTAACAGAGGAAATAGTTAAGGACACAGTAAAGTGAAGCCTAAGATGATATGGTACAACATCAGAAAACTGGAAGACAAGGGAAGCATATGAGCATGATTCACCTCAATCCATCAAAAAACAACTCTTTTTGAGACAGATTTGAGAAGATCATGAAACCAAGAGATAATCGATCACATTGACTGAGCGCTTACTGTGTGCAGAGCATTGTACTAACTGTTTGGGAGGTTATGATATAGCAATATAACAGACACGTTTCCTGCCCTCAATAAGTTTAAAGTCGAGAGGGGGAGATAGAGAAAATGGTGCCAGACACTGCGAACAACAGTTCCCACAGCCCAACCAAGCAAAATTTTTGCAAGTGCACACTCTGATCGGGTCTGTCGATCCTTATTGGACTCTACAGCCATACCTGCACACCCAGAGATGTTACCTTTAAAGATGATGGACATTTCTACATTCTACCTCTATAGCTAAACATCAAAATACCCATTCACTCTTTGCAGCATCATACGTACGGAAGGTCTCTGAACACAGTAGAACTGAGAGCAGCCGCTTCCCCTTTCTCTGAGAGAAAATCGGATTATCAAGAGGACCAGTTTTCATGGAGAAAATGAACAACAAATATTGTACGTTCAGGGTTAATTTTACTTTTCAAATTACACATTCCACTAAACTGCCATCCACTGCCTCATGATAACTCATTCCACTGTCAGATTTTAAGCACCTCAGTGATCAACTGGGAGTAAGTGTCCTTATGCACACTCCTTAAAAGATGGCTACCCTGGGGTTTATATCAAGCCTACATGATCATATATTGAAGCTTGGCTTATTTATTTCAGTGTTTCTGAAGTACAGTTAATCATTTTACTAAGATGCCCGATGTGTTACATAATTAATGATATACATTGGCTTAGGGAGCAGGCTTAGGGAGGGTTGCAGCCATACAGTGAGAAATACTGTAGCTTCTTTGTATTCCATGGAAATCCCAGACTTTGGAAGATGAGATTTCTCCTCTAGAGAGATGTGGAACGACATTTTTTTTCCCTTTTTTTAACCTTTCTCCTCCATCGCGTTTGCTTCCCTTAAACACTGGTCAACTGCTAATTTTCGCACAGAGTAAGAGAGTGAATAAAATCATTAATTCAATTTCTCACTGTTTTGCCTCTGGTGATTGCTGTCACGTCAGGTAATAGCTTGTCTGTGGTTCTGACCCAATTCTTAAACCCTTCTTACCATACTCAACCAATTAATCTAATGGTTCATTAATTGCAAACATCTGAAATCATTAGAACCTGATTGAGTACAAAAGCATCAAACCCTGTGTAGCGGTGACTGCTTAGCCAGCAAATGGTCTCATTGCAAAGGAATGTCAATGTTTATAGTAAATGTAACCTAAACTGGGGTGTTCATTGACATATCCCTCCATTTGTATACAACGGCTCTGACATCTATCAGTTCAAGAGTGCATGATTTATCCAGTGCTATATCCTGGAACTGACAGGCCAAAGATTACAGCTTAACCTACATGAAAGCAGGGCTGCATGTATTCCTAAAATAAATATTTAGTATCTGACAAGCTCTGGTTAATATTAATTCATGATAGAAAGCAGTCAATTTAAGCTTGCTTCGTGCCAAAATCTATTTGGCTTTCATAAATCATTTTTCAGGAAAATGGTAGAAAGAAATGAGGAAGTAAGAGGCTTTGTTCTTTATAACTTGTGCAACTTCTCTTCAAACCAGACCTTTTCGTGAAAGAAAATGAAACTACTGGCCCCACTGTGACTTGGAGCCAAAACAAGAGGGGCTTGAAGTAGTAATTTTCAGTAGGCCTGAATGGTTTGGTCCCTAATTTCAGGAAGAAGTAGTTGGGCAAGGAAGAATGGGTTTGAAGAACTCTAAAACATTTACTTCAGATTTATTTGCACAAAGCAGATAACTCCTTGTTTGATATATGCACTAATGTCTGATATCACATGTGGACTCAGAATCTCCATTTGATACCAGTAATACAACTGGAAAACACTGAACCACTTTATCTCCCATGAGAAACCAAACGTTCTCCTGTGAAGGTATGCCTGGTTGAATCGTAGTTGAAGATGCTCTGTTTGACCTTTTCCTCAACACCATAAGAGTAGAGCAGGGTTAGATGGAAGGTCAAGTCCTGTTCAAACTAGTCTATAGTACCATGCCAAACAACTAGGATGCAACTGGGAATCCTGAAGCAAATGTCAGAATATGCTCCCAATATCAAAATAATATTTCTGTACAATGGACTGTTTTAAATACAAGGTTATCAGGTTGGACAAGGTCCATGTCTCACAATATGTCATCCTCATATTTTAAATGAGGAACAGAGGCCCACAGAAGTTTAGCATCCTGTCCAACATCCAGTTCAGTGGGAGAAAGGAGACCTAAAAATCCGTGTCTTGATTCCCAGTCTCGTGCTGTTTCAAGAGATAATGCTGCCTCTCATATACCAGTAAACGTTTTCCAACAAGACTGCCTCAACAGTCTGTAAAGAGTTATGCAGGAACTACTTTATGTGGATAACTGTCAAGACTATCAGGTGAAAAACAAATTATGCCAGCTGGAATGTCCTTTGGGAGACTGAAAGTCACTTTAATGACCACAGAGTTTCCAACTCCCTATCAAATTGAAAATAGATAAAGATCCAGCAGTGTTTAGCGTTTTATAAGTCTTTGAGGTCTGAATTTACTAGAGAAAACAGATTTGGTTCTAGAATGGGTTTATTAGCATCATCGCATTCTACCAAGAGATCCTGGAATGCAGTCAATTTTACCAGAATCGACGAGGTGCTCGTTGTAACTCAGTTACTTTGGCGAGGATGAGAGGAGAGGGAACACCCAGGCAGCTGCTGTGTGTGACCTAAAAGGAGGTGTCCCCAAGCAAGCAGAGCTCAGCGTATATTTCCGAAGACAAAATAAAGTGGAATCTCAAATGCTCAAACATGAGGAAAGTAATGCACCAGAAAGGCCAGTCTGGGATGCAGCACACAGAAAAGGGATTATTCTCCTTCACTTAGTGGCTTTGGGAACACCAGGTCGTCTAGAAGCACGACTGAAAATCCACCAATCATATTTACTGAGCTCTTTCTGTGTGCAGAGCACTCTAAGCACCCGGGAGAGTACAATATACCAGAGCTAACAGATACATTTCCTGCCCACCAGGAGCTTAGAGTCTAGGCTGAAAGCAGCAATTGGTCTTAAAATTGATAAATGCATCCACACCACAGGGCTAAGTTGATGATAATAAAAACAAGAATAATAAGAATGATAATAGTGGATTTTGTTAAGTGCTTTCTATGCACCAAGCACTCTACTGAGCACTGGGGAGATACAAGACCATCAGTCGGACACAGCCCCTGTCCCACACAGGGTTCCCAGTCTACTGTACACAATGCAGAATTAAATCCTACTTGAGTGGAGAACAAAACCTTGTTCCACACTGAATGCACGTTCGTGTACAATCGATTTGTCCTAGGATAGCTCTCTCTCTTTAGATACATAATACAGATCTTAAAATATGAATGCATAAATATCTATTTCCATCATCACCTAAGAACAGGGACCAGAGACCTAGAAAAAAATGGAGACAAAAGAGTTAAGTCTACAGATAAAAGGGAAAAAATGAATTTCTGAGTAATGATTGGTAAAAGCATATCTCAGTTTGCAACAAAAACATTTAGGTTCCTCTGTCATTTAGGGGAATTTGTTTATGTGCTCTCTTCATGGAATACTGATGTTAATTTTTGGTTAACTTTAGTCTTACAAAGTATAAAGCAATTTGATAGAGTAAGTAACCTTTCATTAAAGTTCAATACAATACTTAAGGAAAATGGTACAGTGTGCATTAATTGTTAGTTGACAGCTATTATTTCCGTGAAACCCTTTTATAGTAAAATTTCTATTTGATGGATTAGAATTTATAAAATTTGCATTTCATTGAGCTAGAGTCAACTAGAGGTGCTATAGATGTATTTTTTCTTTAAAAACCCTTATTTCCTTACTTTTACTAAATATTTATTAATAAAAGAGATGTTTAATTTAGTTAACGAATTAAAGATTTAATTTAAACCATTTTACTATGGATTTGTATGGAATCATTAACACGAGTGGCTTTGATAGAAACATGATTATCAGGATGAAAGCATTTTTCTTTTTTCTTACTGCTGTGCCCAATTATTTAAAATATCGGAGGTGAGGACGGGGTGTCTGAGATAATAATAATAATAATAATAATAATGTTGCTATTTGTTAAGCGCTTACTATGTGCAGAGCACTGTTCTAAGCGCTGGGGTAGACACAGGGGAATCAGGTTGTCCCACGTGGGGCTCACAGTCTTAATCCCCATTTTACAGATGAGGTAACTGAGGCGCAGAGAAGTGAAGTGACTTGCCCACAGTCACACAGCTGATAAGTGGCCAAGCTGGGATTTGAACCCATGACCTCTGACTCCAAAGCCCGTGCTCTTTCCACTGAACCACGCTGCTTCTCCAAAATAGATAATGGTCCTCGGGTCAAATTTAGGCCTCCGCACACAGTAACAATAACTACCTAATAATAATGACGTTTATTAAATGCTTACTATGTGTTAAGCACTGGGGCAGATACAAGGTTATGAAACCAGATGCACAGTTCGCAAATGATTTTATCCCCATTTCACAGATACTGAAACTGCGGCCCAGAGAGGCTAAATGACTTGTCTAAGATCACCCAGTAGGCCAGTGGTGGATCTGGGACTAGAACCTGGATCTCCTAACTCCCAGGCCCGTGCTCTTTCCTTTATTATTTACTCATTCATTCAATTGTATTTATCGAGTGCTGTGTGCAGAGCACTGTACTAAGCGCTTGGAACCTAAAATTCAGCAATCAAGAGAGGCAATTCCTGCCCACAAAGGGCTCACCATCTAGAGGGGGAGAGATAGACATCCATACAAGTTAAAAGACATCCATATGAATAAATAACAGGCTTCCTGTTGTGTTGTTGTCACTCCAGTCTCACCTTTACCCTCAACCAAAACTTCGCCTCTATCTCGGCATCTCATTGGGCAGCAAGTCCAGAAAGTGGTCACTCTTTCCTGCCTAGTATAAAGCCGACTTGGGCCTTTTTTTTTTTTTAACCATTCCACTCCGGGAATATTCCCTCAGTCTAGTACAGGGGATCTCACATTTGGGTATATTCTTGAGGTATGTTACTGCTGTTGAGATATTTTAAGATCTAGAAAATTTCCAGTGAATAAATCCCATATCTCTGAACATTTTTATCATTATGGTTCAAGCAGCATGGCCTAATGGATAGAGCACGGGCCTAGGAGTCAGAAGGACCTGGGTTCTAGTCCTGCCATCAATGTAAGTTGCCCCCAGCAGAGAAATTACTCTTGCCTCCCCCTCCTGCCTGCCTTAACTGGTTTCTTAAAAGCTTGGGACAGTCGGGTAGGCAAGCTGGCTTTGCCCCGCCTCCTCACCATGGACTCATCCAGGACCATATCACTGAGCAGCGGGGGAGAAACAGCATGGCCTAGTGGATAGATCACGGGCCTGGGAGTCAGAAGGACCCAGGTTCTCATCCTGGCTCTGCCACTGGCCCGCTGGATGTCCTCCTTAGGCAAGTCACTTCACTTCTCTGTGCCTCAGTTCCCTCATCTGGAAAATGGGGATTAAGAGTGTGAATGCCATGTGGAAGAGGGACGGTATCCAACCTGATCAACTTGTATCTATATCAGCACTTAGACTGTAAACTCGTTGTGGACAGGGAATGTGCCTGTTTATTGTTATATCGTACTCTCCCAAGGGCTTAGTACAGTGCTCTGCATACAGTAAGTGCTCAATAAATACCACTGAATGAACGACTGAATGAACAGTGCTTGATACATAATAAACGCTTAACAAATACCATTATTATTATTATAAATCCTGACTCTGCCACTTGTCTCCTGTGTGATGTTGGGCAAGTCACTTAACTTCCTTGTTCTTCAGTTCCCTCCTCTGCAAAATGGGGATTGAAACTGTGGGCCCCAAGTGGGACAGGGACTGTGTCTAACCCAGTTTGCTTGTATCGACCTCAGCACTTAGTACAGTGCCTCGCACATAATAAGTGCTTAACAAATACCATCATCATTATTATTATTATTATATCAGCCTGATTGTGGGTGTCAACAGAGATGGCACTGCTGCTGCTCTGAAACCAGGAGCCCACAGTGATGCCCAGGCCCAGGGCACCTACCTCATCCCAGATATTTCTGTGCAAAAGCCCCCACTCGCTCCAAAGCCTTAACATTCCCACCTTCCCACCCCGCCAAGTCAACATGAAGTGTATCCGTGGGATTCGGCCAGAAGAGTTGGGCGCTTCCAAATAATTCATACCAGAATGCAGTATCTGAAAGAATTGTTTTCCTGGAACTGTCTTCTGTCCCCTTCTGACTTACTTTCACCTATGATGATTAGATCAATGAAATTCTGTTTTTAGCTCTGGGTAGAGTTGGATTTGAGCATAAATTGCTGAATAAAAAGGTTTCCTCATCATAATAAATGATATAAATATACATGGGAATTTTTAATCCCATTAGTCATTTAGAATGAAGTAGTATGGTCACAAATCTGGTATGTATAATTTATTGAAAGACTAACCAATATGATTCTTCTTCTAGAAAACTCAGTCTTTTGCATTTTTCTTTGTCGGTGAGTGCTGGGTTAGGAAAAGGAATTTATAGGAAATAGTTGAAGACAGCTCTTTGCCCACCTTGAAATTAATAATAATAATAATAATAATCATGGTATTTGTTAAACACTTACTATGTGCCAAGCACTGTTCTAAGTGCTGGGGTAAATACAAGGTCATCAGGTTGTCCCACATGGGGCTCACAATCTTAATTCCCATTTTACAGATGAGCTAACTGAGGCACAGAGAATTTAAGTGACCTGCTCAAGGTCACACAGCAAACATGTGGTGGAGCCGGGATTAGAACCACATCCTCTGACTCCCAAACCCGTGCTCTTTCCGCTAAGCCACGCTGCTTCTCAATTATGATGTAAACTTCCTCCTTTGTTCTCTCATCCCCCCAGATTTAACTATATCTCAGGCCAACTCTTGCTTTTAGATTATTGCCTTTTTTTTTACCATTCCACTCTGGGATAATTCCCTCAGTCTAGTACAGGGAATCTCACGTTTGGGTATATTCTTGAGGTATGTTACTGCTGCTGAGATATTCTGTAACCTTTTAAGATCTAGAAAATTTCCAGTGAATAAATCCTGTACCTCTGAACATTTTTATCCTTATGGTTCAAGCAGCATGGCCTAGTGGATAGAGCACGGGCCTAGGAGTCAGAAGAACCTGGGTTCTAGTCCCGGCACCACCACTTTCTTTTTATGGTATTTGTTAGGCGTTTGCTAGTGCCAAGGACTTTACTAAGTGCTGGGATAGATACAAGCTGATCAGTTTGGACACAGTTCCCGTCCCATGTGGGGTTCATAGTCTTAATCCCCTTTTCACAAATGAGATAACTGAGGCCCAGATAAATTAAGTGAGTGGCCAAGGGGCACACAGCAGACTAGTGGCAGAAGTGGGTTTAGAACCCAGGACCTTCTGACCCCTAGGCCCGTGTTCTATCCACTATCCCAGGCTGCTTCTCTGATGCCTTAATTCCCATTATACAGACTAGATATCTGCTTCTCATTTTCAACCCAAATCTCATTCTTTCCTCTCTCACAGCAATCTCACACCCTCCCTTCTGCCTGGAACTTTTCCTCCTTCAAATCCATCAGATCACTGCTCTCCTCATTTTCAAAGCCCACCTGAAATCTCACCTTCTCCAGGAGGCCTTCGCTGATTAACTTCTGATCTATCCATCCTATACCCACCTCTTCTGCATAGTTCAGCAGCCTCACATCGTCTAAAAACTTGGTGCTCACCACTCCCCACCCTGCCATTTCACTTATGTGTCCATCCGGAAACTCTGTGGCTTCCCCCTACGGAAAACTTGTTTTAGAGTGAGTCTCCTCCTCTAGATTGTAATATGATCAAAGGATGCAGGGATCATGAGTACTATTTTTGTACTCTCCCACGTGCTTAAGACAATGCTCTGTTCAGAGTAGGTGCTCAATAAATACTACTGATTGATTATTATTATAGGACCTGGGTTCTAATCCTGCTCTGCCACTTGTCTGCTTTGTGACCTTGGGCAAATTCCTTAACTTCTCTGCACCTCAATGATCTCATCTGCAAAACAGGGATTAAGACTATTAGTCCCATGTGGGACATGAACTGTGTCCAACCTGGTTACCTTGTATCTACCCCAGTGCTTAGTAAAGCATCTGGCACATAGTAAGTACTTAAATATCATTAAAAGAAAGAAAAAACTATAATGAGAAGCAGCAGTCTTATTCATACTTATCAGAGTAGCCTGCCTTTTTGCCTTAGAAATTGAGTAATGATAAAAACATCCAGGAGAAATATGATTTGTTGTCATGTCTTTGCCAACTAATGGGGTTTTCCTCTCAAAAGGTCCTCCCTTAATGGAAATATCAATGTCTTCTACTTATAGATACTCATATTCCACATATACCATCTCAATCAGATTTACTGAGCACTTACTGCGTGCAGTGCACTGTGCTAAGTGGTTGGGAGAGCACAATATGACGATATAGCAGACACATTCCCCACCCACAATGAGCATATAGTCTAGAGGGGGAGACAGACATACAAATAAATTATGGATATGTACATAAGTGTTGTGGGGCTGAGGTATTGGCAGGGGGAATAAAGGGAGTGAGTCAGGGTGATGCAGAAGGGAGTGGGAAAAGAGGAAATGAGGGCTTAGGGAAGGCCTCTTTGACGAGATGTGCCCTGAATAAGGCTTCGAAGTTGGGGAGAGTAATTGTCTGTCGGATATGAAAAGGGAGGGGAGAAGCAGCGTGGCTCAGTGGAAAGAGCACGGGCTTTGGAGTCAGGGCTCATGAGTTCGAATCCCAGCTCTGCCACTTGTCGGCTGTGTGACTGTGGGCAAGTCACTTAACTTCTCTGTGCCTCAGTTCCCTCATCTGTAAAATGGGGATTAAGATTGTGAGCCCCACGTGGGACAACCTGATTCCCCTATGTCTACCCCAGCACTTAGAACAGTGCTCGGCACATAGTAAGCGCTTAACAAATACCAACATTATTATTATTATTATTCAGGCCTGAGGCGTGGTGTGGGCGAGAGGACGGCGGCGAGACAGATGAGACTGAGGTACAGCGAGACGGTTAGTACCAAAGGAGCAAAGTGTGTGGTCTGGGTGGTAGTTGGAGAGTAGCAAGGTGAGGTAAGATGGGGAAAGAGATTGAGTGCTTTAAAGCCGATAGTGAGGAGTTTCTGTTTGATGCGGAGATGAATGGCAACCTCTGGAGGTTCTTGAGGAGTGGGGAAACATGGACTGAATGATTTGTGAAAAAATGATGTAGGCAGTAGAATGAAGTATGGACTGGAGTGGGAAGAGGCAGGAGGCAGGAAAGTCAGCAAGGAGGTTGACATAGTAATCAAGGCAGGGTAGAATAAGTGATTGGATTAATGTGGCAGCAGTTTGGATGGAGAAGAGAGGGCAGATTTTAGTGAAGCTGTGAAAGTGGAACTGACAGGATACAGTGATAGATTGAATATGTGGGTTGAATTATGTGGGTTGAATGAGAGAGAGGAGTCAAGGAGAATGCCAAGGTTAAGGGCTTGTGAGACAGAAAGGGTGGTTGTGCTGTCTACAGTTATGGGAAAGTCACAGGGAGGACAGGGTTTGGGTGGGAAGATGAGGAGCTCTGATTTGGACATGTTACATTTCATTTTGAATTCTCAAATTCTAAGAGCAGGAAGAGTAGATATTGTTTTACATATGGTAAAAATTGGTTCCAGAGAGGCTAAGTAATTTTCTCAAGAACACACGGCAAATAACTGGCAGAGTCCAGACCTGAGCACAGATTATTGCCCAAATCTCCTAGAGCTCAGTTCAGTGGTCTTCCCACCGCACTGGACTTTCTTCCAACTGATTCAGCTCCATCCATATCCTTCCCACAGCTGAGACCACTGGTCATCTGCACTTTTTACACATGCCACATATTCACCAATGGCCGTTTTTTCTCTTATTGGTATTTGCTAATCCCTTATTATGTACCAGGTACTCTAATAAGTGCTGGGGTAGATACAAGCTAATCAGTTTGGACACAATCTCTGTTCCACATGGGGCTCTCAGTCTTAATCCCTATTTCACAGATGACGTAGCTGAGGCACAGAGAATTTACGTGACTTGCCCAGTGTCACGAAGCAGACAAGTGGTGGAATGAGGATTAGAACCCAGGTCTTTCTGTCTCTATCCACTAGGCCACGCCGCTTCTCTTGAACTGTGTTCTTCTGCATTTGCAGCAATAAGGGAAAGCAGTTTATTTCTCCCTCACCTGCAGTAGTACTACAAAGTAATTAAAACAGAAACCATTATGAATTTTATGAGACATAATGAAAGAGCTGCAAGAGCTAATAATGGTATTTACAAACGGAGTGGATGGTGCACGGAGATAATGTGGGCCAACACCATTTGGCAACTAGGTGATTGATATTCGAGTATATTGGACTCTAAGCCAAGAAGAGTTGCTATAATTTTTGACTGTTTAACCAATCGATCGATCAATGGCATTTATTGAGTGCCTTCTGTGTGAAGAGCACTGTACTAAAAGCTTGGGAGAGTACAATACAACAGAGTTGGCAGATATGTTCCCTGCCTTCAAGGACCCTCCATTCTAGATTAGAAAAGAAATCATGAATATCTACATAAGTGCTGTGAGGCTGAAGATGGGGTGAATATCAAGTGCTTAAAGCATATACATCTAAGTGGGAGGGCAATGCAGAAGGGAGAGGAAGAAAGGACAATGAGGGCTTAGTCTGATGAGTCCTCTCGAAAGAGATGTGATTGTAATATGGGCATGGAACGTGTCTGCTAATTATGTTGTATCGTACTCTCCCAAGTGGTTAGTACGGTGCTCTAAGCATAGTAAGCGCTCAATAAATACAATTGAGTAAGGGAACCAATTTCCTTTGCTCTGGATCTTCTCTGTTTTCTATGGGAAGTAGAAGTTGTTTCGTTTATCTTGTTTTTTAAAGATTGGAAACACTGACTTGGAAAGCTGGCAGCATCTCATCTCCCTTAACATGAGAAACAAACTTAGGCTGGTGGGCTGATGAGAAGCAGTGCATCCTTCCCTGGAGGGTATAACATATAGCCTAATGTAGAATATTAGATGAAAATAGACATTTAGATGATTCGAGGGATAAAATTGACTGGATTAATGCACATTTGGGTTATGCAGCAAAAATTCCCCTAACGTTAACTAACTAGCACTGAAATTCGGGGAAGAGAATGAGCCCACTAATCTCCGTAGAACTCTGAAGACAAGACAGAGAAGGAATGAAGCTCATGAAAGAGAAAGCCTTAGGGGACCCTGGCAAGAGCAGTTTTGGGGTGGGAAACAGGAAGGGGGCAGCTATATTTCCAGCAAGAAGAATGAATCAAAAAACCACTAGATCTGAGGTCAAAGGAATCACAAAAACAATTGAAATATTGTTTCTGACACTAGTAACTGTGGTAGGACAATGAAGAGTTCTGGAGAGTCAGTATTTGAAGTTGTGCCCAAAATAATCAAAGTGGCCTATGTACAGAAAATGAGTTTCTAGGGACTGGGGTGGATACAAGATAATTAGCTTGGACACAGTCTCTGCCCTACATGGGGCTCAAAGTCTAAGTAGGAGGCTAAAAAGGCATTGAATCCCCATTTCACCGGAGGAAACTGAGGCACCAAAAATTTAAGTGACCTGCCTAAGGTCACCTGGCAGGCATGGCTCGGAGCTGGGATTAGAATCCAGAGAAGCAGCATGGCCTAGTGGGAAGAGGACAGACCCGGGAGTCAAAGGACCTGGGTTCTAATCCTGACTCTGCCAAATGCTTGCTGTGTGACCTTGGGCAAGTCACTTCATTTCCCTGTGCCTCAGTTCCTCAACTGGAAAATGGGGATTAAATAGCTGTTTTCCCTCCTACTTAGACTGTGAGCCTAGGCAGGACAGGGACTGTATCTGACCTAATTAACTTGTACCTACCCAGCACTTAGAGCAGTGTTTGACAAATAGTAAGCGCTTAACAGATACCATACAAAAAATAAAAAAGTTCCACTGACTACCCGTCTCAGGCTCTTTCCACTAAGCCATTTTGCTTTTCTAGTAATGAAGGGCAGTCAAATAATGCCACCAGTGAAGACCTAGAATGATGAATGGAGAGCAATCCAGGAACCAACACTCCCCTCCCTGTCCTAACACAATTCTTATGATTATTTGCCAGGACTGCTGCTAAATAAGCCCAGACAGGAAAGTGGAGGTGGATGGGAGAATGTAACTAGTGCCCTTATCCCTTTGTCTTTGGGAGGGAAATTTTACTTGTGATTTTTGGCTTGGCTCAGTGAGGATTATTCAAATCCGCTCAATAATTAAAAAAAAGAAAGAAATAAGGACTACCCAAATGCCTAAGGCCTTCCCAAGGAAGAAGATTGATTTTAAACATGAAAAGTCAGCTTACACTAGAATAGCATTAATGGGGTGGGGAGGAGGAAAAGGGAAAGGAGAGAAGAGAGAAGCAGTGTGTCTAATGGAAAAAGTAAAGGACTAGGAGTTAGAGGACTTGGGTTCTAATCCTCCCTCCATCATGTGCCTGGTGTGTGACCCTGGGCAAGTCATATAACTTCTGAGTGTCAATTTCCTCAGCTGCAAAATGTTCCTTCTCCCCCTTAGACTGTGGTGTCTCTTAACTTCTTGCATTTTCCCAAACATTTAGTAGTGCTCTACACACAAAACGAACTCAGTAAATACTAATGATTTAACTCAGGTGGTTTCACTAAAGCAACAAAATGAATAGTTACATGTTCAGATGAATTTTTCTTTTATTATCTGTAGCCAAGTGGCATTTTTAAAAGGGAGAGAGTGAGAACAATTCACAGCATTCACATTTACTGTTTTCTAAATTAGAATTAGAATTTAGGCTCCTAAAGCAAGAGAACACCACCTTTTTCTCCTCCAACACAAACCCAATTCAGCGAATAAATTTCAAATACAAATATATACCCAGTTGGCGATCTGGAATTTTATCTCCGGCCAGCTTGCTGTTAACGAAAAAGTGACTTTAGGTTTTTTTGTTGTCATTTAGTTCAAGTAAGCACTAGTGATCATTCAAAGAATTCGGAAAGTTTTATTTGGAATTGCATTAGGATCTCTTTAGAAAATACATTCATATTGACTTCAACTTGATACCTTTGTTTTTATTATTGAAACAACCTAGCTGTTATCTGTTTCTGGAATGCCCAACCTCTGTACACTGAATTTTAAAAAAACAAAAATTTAAGAATAAAGACATATTTGGTACAGACTGGTTAGTTTACCAATGATAACAAACCTGAATGTTTTGTTTCTAATAACTAGGTCCTAGCATTCTTGACAGTCTGCATCATTTACCAGCAAGGATAATAAATTTCCAGATTTCTTTTAACCAAACATAGTATTCTCATTCTACTGAATAAAAGCTATAAGGTAATGGAAGATTTTTTTACACTGTTGAAAACGAATCTCTTCGAACATGTCATTAAGAAGCTATGGTAATTAAGGGTAAGATTTAAATTCACAAGATCAGGAGGTAAAGCAGCCTTTACTCTCAATTTTCACACACATGCCAACACTTGAATACTATGAATAAAGGGTTTTGGAGAGAAACTATTGAGAAGGTTATATAACTCTAACTTAAGACACTGGATATGGGGCAACTCCTGAGAAAATTGTCAACGGTTTTAACTATTAAGGGGAGATTGTTCCGTGAGTGGGGGAACGAGAATTTAAGTGTTAGCATTTTCTGAGACAGTAATGCTTTCGCCATATTTGTTGACCTAGGGCAATTTCTGTAAGAAATTATTTGTCTGGTTGGGCAGAGAAATATCATAGAATCACCGAGGTCACCAGATCCTGCCCCTGCTTAAAAAATGCAGGACAGCTGATTGTCTAATTTGTTTAGAACTCTCCAGGAATAAAGAACGAACGCTGCTATTTAGAGGCCATCTCCAAAGAGGTGAGAGAGACACGGCTGCCATAGTCCACGGACTGCGAGGGCAAAACTATCATTTCACTTCAGGGTGGTAACCTTCCCTGAAGCTGTTGCCAGAGTCCAGGGTAGTGACCCACGGCTAAGCAAAGTAAGAATTATTTCTAACCGTTGTAAACAAACCGTTGAACCATGACACTGCTAACACTTTACCTCCTTCTGCTATTTGCATCAGCATACTTTTTCCCCTTCCTCACCCCCACAACCTTGTTAAGCATTCCACTGGGACAATTAGAGGTGAGGGCAGGAGAGGGGAGTTGGAGAGGGAAGAACTCAAATCAGGGCCAGCCGTCCTCTGTGCACATCCTTTTCTCTCCGTGGAAATCCCTTCACTCTTAAATCCTTTAAATAATCTCGTCCCCATTTTCAAAGCCCTCCCAAAAATAGTACACCTCAGGAGGCACTCCCCTATTACCACTCATACCAATTAAGTGTATACCTGTTGGTTGGTTGGGGGCTTTTTTTTCCTACTTGGGTTGTTACCAGCTATATTTATGTTTTTCTCTTGATCCCACTGGAAGCTTATTCCCCAAGTGTAAGCTTCCCAAGGGCAGGAATTATATCTTCTACATTTTTGCACCCCAACTACCAGAACAGTGCTCTGCACACAACAGATGATCAATAAACCATGATGATGATGAGGCCATCATATCATAGCAAAATATCTAGAAACATTCCTATGACCTCTCCCTCTTGTGAAAAAGCCCATGGCATCATATTTATAGGGCTCAGACAAATCTAATTCATGGTTCATCAGATTCTATCCAGCCAGACTGTTCTACCTGAACAGAGTCTCAGAGTAGTAAGAAGCAGCATGGCATAGTGGCTAGAGTATAGGCTTGGGAGTCAGAAGGTCACGGGTTCTAATCCTGGCTCCGCCATTTGTCTGCTCTGTGACCTTGGGCAAATCACCTAACTTCTCTGTGCATCTGTAAAATGGGGATTGAGACTGTGAGCCTCACGTTGGACAAGTGACTGCGTCTATCCCAATTTGCTTGTATCCAACCCAGCACTTAGTACAGTGCCTGGATGAACTATACTTTCCAAGCGCTTAGTCAGTACTCTGCACACAGTAAGCACTCAATAAATACGATTGAATGAATGACCATTGCAAGCACTTAACACAAACCATAATTAGTTATTATTATTATGATTAGTGCAGCTTCAATGGACTACAAAGGTAAGTTGGGCAGACCTCACAGAGTTCTCAGAGGCTTCTGCAAAATGTTATCCTTCCAGGCCAAATTTCCCTGAGGCGAAAGTTGTCTCAGATTCCTGAATTGTGCACAACACTCAAAAGCAGTGACCATTAAAGAAAATGGAAAAGTTACCTAACGTCTCAAACACAAAAGCAGCGAGGCCTAACGGAAAGAGCACGTGCTTGGGAATCAGAGGACCTAGGTTCTAATCTCGGCTCTGTCAACTGCTTGCTGTGGGACCTTGGGCAAGTCGCTTAACTTCTCACTTTCCTCAATTGTAAAATGAGAATTAAATACCTGTTCTCCCTCCCACTTAGACTGGGAGCACCATGCAGGACAGGGACTGTTTCCTACCTAATTAAGATTCACCTACCACAGTACATAGAACAGTGTTTGACACATAGTAAGTGCTGATCAAATACCATAAAAAAGTGTTGTCTTCAAAAACCACCAGATCCTTGAGAACCACTAGGAATGGGAAAAGCAGTACAGTTGAACATAACGGGAAGGATATGTTCCAGTCACTGAGGTAAAAAAGAATTTTGCAGAGTGCCTTTATGTAATCATTTTAAGGGAGAATTAAAGAATTTAGAGTTGAGGAAAAACATGCATCTTTTTCACTGTTTTCTCCTTAGAGAAAAACGATCACTTTCCAGCTTTCCATTTCTTCTTCTTAAAGTGATTCTGTCATAATTCACTCTAAGAAGAATGTAATCATACTATACACGATGCATATTGAGAGTCGAGTACAGCTGAGGCACTATCATTTCTCTGGGTCTTGAGGAACTGAGGTATGCCCTAGAGGGATACATTAGATGCTATGGTTAATTAAGTAATTTACTCAATCAAGTTTAACAGTGGTTTTAACTTTAATGGGTCCATTACATTTTAATATGAAAATAACAGCCTGTATTCTCAACAATCCCCACCGACCACATGATGTGCTCTCTAGGCCACCATTTTTACATTTTAGTTGATTCTGATTTGTGAAGCTTAATGCCACGGTATATCCTCTGGTGTACGTAAGACAAAATACATGACCTAGTGGATAGAGCACGTAAGGGAGGCAGAAGGATCTGAATTCCATTCCCAGCTCCACCACTTGTCCGCTGTGTGATCCTGCGCAAATCTCTTCACTTCTCTGCACCTCAGTTACCTCATCTTTAAAATGGGGAATAAGTTATGAGTTCCCACATGGGACAGGGACTGGGTTCAACCTGATTATTCTGTATCTTAGAACGGTGTAATCACTTAACAAATCCCATAAAAAACTTACTGCATACAGAAGCTAATTTTTTACTGAAGTTCATCTTCCCACTGCCTCTTTGTACTGTCCTTGGTGTTCACCTTGATGATGCCCCTCCTGTAAATGAGCCCATCACTGGGCAGGGATTGTCTCTGTCCATTACCGAATTGTACATTCCAAGTGCTTAGTACAGTGCTCTGCACAAAGTAAGTGCTCAATAAATATTATTGAATGAATGAATGAAAGTGGGGCTTGCACTTTAAATGTACAGACCTACTTCAGATTCCAGCCACCTCATGTTACAGACAACCGGAAAATGCAGTCATTGTGATCTGATAACCTAATCCACGTTACATCTACTCCGCGGTATAAACAACGTGGGGACAGAGCCATTGTTTGACACCTTAATAATCCGTCATTGCAAAATGCCAAAATAGATGAATAAGTTATCCTCTCTCCACTACCAGCTAAGATCTAGGAAATTAGAAATCTTGCCTCAATTTTAGAGAAAGCAGATGAGTTTATAAAAGTGATTGAAGACCTGATGGAGAGAGGAGTTCAAAGGTGTGAAGAGGTGTCTAAGAGTGACTTGCTATAAGGGTCTTATAAAGACCAAAAGAAGGTTGCTGTTCAATCTAATTTGGAGAAATTCCTCAATAAAGTGGAAAAACCTTCACCATAGATCAAGTTTCTATTTTTGCAGCATCCAGCCAAAATTCATAGCCACACTACAGCTGCTCATTTTGAAAGTGCTTCCCCCATGACTTGTGTTGTCTTAAATGACTTGTCTAAGATCACACAGCATGCAAGAGGCAGAGCCGGGATTAGAACCCAGGTCCTCTGACTCCTGAGCCCCAGGTAGCCTTCTAACTAGGCCACACTGCTTCAACTGCTCCTAGACAACAGTTGCTGGACAACATGGACAGAATTTCATATTACGTTGCCAGATGTTTTAGGACAGATCGTAATTTAGAATGAGTAAGTCCGCAGGAAAACATACCTCAAGATGCAGCCACATTTTCAGGGAGAACATCCCAGCTGCAACGTGGAGGATGCCTGTACTGTAGCAGAGGATCTGGAAGCAGGCAGGCTAAAAATAAAGGAACCTGAAGCAGCTGTCCTTGCAGATTCAGGTGACTCACGTAGGTCATCCCAGGCCACAGTTTTCATTGGATGCTGAGTTTAATTGGGCAACAGGAAAGACAAGTAAATCACTAATACACGGCTTTGCGTGCTACTCTTGAGAACTTTTATTATTTCAGGTACAGGACTTTGAAGATTAACTAGAGAAAGTTTTACGAGATGGAGAGGATAATGAATTATGAGTTCTGTAAAGGCGAACCCAACATGCTGAATCAAAGTACAGCTATCTTGTATTTGCTCGGTGTGCATTTTACTACCAGTAATTTTATCATCAATTTTCATCTTTTGTTTAAACATATTTGTCTTATGGACAAGATAGGTCATATTTCATAGGTTTGATGAATTTTCTCCTTGGTCCAGTTTTACAGAATTTGCACTTAATTAATTGCACAACCTTTAATTCGACAGACTGTTTTTAATGGCTGTGTAGTTTCAAATGCATATATGCAGAGGAATTTCGGAAAGTAATTGTTTTTGTGTCACTTCCCAAGAAAGTTGCAATTATTAAAATATGTAAATAATTTGTC
Source organism: Ornithorhynchus anatinus (assembly GCF_004115215.2). Taxonomy (NCBI): domain Eukaryota; kingdom Metazoa; phylum Chordata; class Mammalia; order Monotremata; family Ornithorhynchidae; genus Ornithorhynchus; species Ornithorhynchus anatinus. Next base: position 9,873,471 of record NC_041735.1, on the reverse strand, counting down.
AACTGTGCAATAGGCAGTAATTAGAAAGATATCAAATAAAACATTAATAGATTTTTTAAATTTGGTGTGAATAGGGATATTCAAACAACGCAACAGAGAGATCATTTCATTTTCTTCTCAAGACTTCAAAACCGAGCTCCAATATGAAAATCCAGCTTTCAGTTGCAGGAGTTAAGTCTTGATGGCTATGACATTCATAAGAGATTTTCTAGCTCTTAGCAGAGTCAAAAACCAGGACCACCTCACCCATTCAGACAGCATGCTGTCTGGAAATCTGCCTATCAAAGCTGTCAGTCAAGCTACAAGGCTGTTCCATGCCTGGTAAAAGGCAGACAGGAAAGAGTAGACAAAGGTCAGTCCTTGTCAATTCTTTGTAAATGTAATTGTGCTGGCAGTTGCAGGGAACTGGCTTGTTCCCTAGCAACTTTGTGTATGTAGGGGAGTTAAATACATTTTTGAACTTGTTATTTTCACCCATTCTTTTTGTGCTGTGTAATTTTTCAAATGCATTTCCATTACTTGAACTTTTTATGATGAGGATTAAAGAACTGACATTCGGTTGGGGGTTGGGTAAGAGAGGGGCCCAAGCTGGAGGAGGTGTTGTAGGGAACAGTTACATCTACGAACAAGTTCAAAAGCAAGAATGGAGAGAAAACATTAGGCAGAATACATGCGGAGAGAACACCATGGCCGGAAGCTGAAATCTGTAATCATGGTGGCTTCCTTTCCTTGGCCTTGACCTCTTTAAAGGTGTGTTAAGCAAGCCTCTAATATCAATTCTTGACTATTATTTTCTCCCATTGAATCCCCCAAAAAGGAAGGACTACATATTCCATTTTCTATCCTGTTATGAGAACATCTCGCTCGCCTCTAGACTGTAAACTTATCCTCTAGACTGTAAACTCACTGTGGGCAGAGAATTTATCTGAATATTGTTATATTGTACTCTCCCAAGCTCTTAGTACAGTGCTCTGCACACAGTAAGCCCTCAATAAATACTATTGAATGAATGAATGGATCTCTTGCTCAGCCCTAGACTTTGAGTTCCCCCTCTAGACCATAAACTTCTTGCGGGCAGGAAACGTGTCTACCAACTCTGCTGTATTGTACGCTGCACAAGAACTTAGCACTGTGTTCTGTACACAGTAAGGACTCAGTAAATTCAATCGATTGATGGATTGATCTGCTAGTGGTGGAGGTGGGACAAGTAGAGATTAAATATGCCAAACTTTCTCTTATTTTAATACAACCAGCTGAACCACTCATTAATTTTCTAGCCAGATACATTAATGCTCACTTATTAATTAGTAGCCGTGTCAGCTAACTGTAAAATAGCACAGAGAAGAGAGAATTGATCTATAGAAGAGACTGTCTGCAACATCACCAATGGCATCAATTAGTGCCCATGGTATAGTAGTTGCTAGACAACATGGACAGAAGATATGTTTTCTGTCCCCTGGGAGTTAGTTGACACACGGGAATGTTTGGTTGCGGGTAGCCTTTCTCAAGGGATTTATCATTTCTTCCTGGGATTAGAGAACCATGACCTTGCTAAATCAGTCATGCATTTGTTTCCCAATCCACTCAATCCATGTGGAGATAGATGGTCAAACTATAGCTCTGGAGTCATAGTAGCTCTTTTTATTTGCATACTTTTCCCGCTTTGCTTTATTCTTCGCTCCTGGTATGCCATTTCTGAAAAGAAAAGGAATCTTCTCCTTATGGGGATCTTGGGACATGGAGGACAATCATAGGACAACAGCAATTAATTCTGTTTTAAGAGGGATGAACCAGACAAGTGGGGCCTGACCCTTCTCTTTCTTTTCATGGTATGTGTTGAGCACTTACAATGTGCCTAGCACTGTACTAAGTCCTGGGGCAGATACAAGACGATCAGGTCTCTGACCCACACAGGGGTCACCATCTTAATCCCCATTTTACAGGTGAGGTTACTGAGGCACGGAGAAGTCAAGTGACTTGCCCAAGGTCACACAGCAGACAAGTGGTGGAGGCGGAAGTAGAATGCACATTCTCAGGCCCATGCTCCTTCCATTAGGACATGCTGCTTCTCTTAGCTCCATTATCATTTAGCTTGGCCAAAGGAGCCAGCCAGTGGCATCACCTACCCTTGGATATATTATTAAAGACTATTTTCCCTTTTCAAAATGCTTGGTGGCTCCTTTAAATGAACTTGAGCTAGGAAATTGTAGAGCAATTGCCTCATGCTATCAAGACTCATTTACAACCTGAACTGCGGACATGCTCTTCAACGAGGCACTCCTTAAACCTGAAGAAAACACCAAGCAGGTTTTTTATGCTGAACATTTGGCAGTACATCATGTAACGGGTATTTATGCTAAAATAATGTTAAAGGCCTACTATCTAAAACTTAAAAAGCCAAATTGCTTCCTCCGCTAAATAGACCCAGTTGTATGGAACATGAAGGGCCTGGATCAGTACGTTTTGATCTCCCAACAATTAAATAAGCTGTTTCTATGGATCCTATGGAGCCCAGCTGCTATCTTGGGAGAGAACAATACAAATTTAATTTAGAAGAATTAGATAATAAGCCCTATCGAAACCATACGGGACCACACACTATTCAACCGCGGCCCAGTACACCCCTGTTTGTAGTGTAGGAAAGCACAAAACTGTAATCAGTGGTCAGTTTCAGTAACAATAATACTAATTTTCAATCTCTATTTATAATCTTATAGAGAAGCAGCATGGCTTAGTGGGAAAAGTATGGGCTTCGGAGTCAGAGGTCGTGAGTTCTAATCCCGGCTCCACCACTTGTCTGCTGTGTGACTTTGGGTAGGTCATTTAACTTCTCTGGGCCTCAGTTACCTCATCTGTAAAATGGGGATGAAGACTGTGAGCCCCACGTGGGACAACCTGATTACCTTGCACCTACCCCAGTGCTTAGAACAGTGCTTGGCACATAGTAAGCACTTAACAAATACCATTATTATTATTATTACATTCTTTATCCCAAAAGATCTCAGTGACCACTTAAGGGTAGCAGGAGAAGCAGTGTGGCCCAAAGGCAAAAGCATGGACTTGGGAGTCAGAGGACCTGCGTTTTAATCCCAGCTGTCACCTGCCTGCTGTGTGAGCTTGGGCAAGTCACTTAACTTCTCTTTGCTTCACTTTCCTCATTTGTAAAAGGAGATTTAATACCTGAACTCCCGCCTACTTAGAATGGGAGCCTCATGTGGGACAGAGACTTGTGTCCAAATTGATTAACTTGTATCTACCCCACCATTTAGAACAGTGCTCTTTTTTTTAAAACCCATTTAATCGTATTTATTGAGCACACACTATGTGCAGAGCACTGTACTAAGTGCTAGGAAAGTATAATACAGCAACAAAGAGTGACAATCCCTGCCCACAACGGTATTTGTTAAGAGTTTACTATATGCCAAGCAGTGTTTAAATGCTGGGGTAGATACAAGTTGATCAGGGTGGATACAGTTGTTGTCCTGCAAGGGGTTCACAGTCTAGGAGTGAGGGAGAACAGGTATTAAAAACCAATTTTGCAGTTGAGGAAACTGAGGCAGAGATGTGACGTGCCCAAGGTCACACAGCAGACAGGTGGCGGTCGTGGTTAGAAAGCAGGTCCTCAGGCTCCCAGGCCCAAGCTCCTCCCAGAAGGCCCTGCTGCTTGACACATAGTAAGCACTTCAAAATACCATTATTATTATCATTATTAAAAACCTAGAGAAAATGAGTTTTATTACGGATATGTAAGTGGTCCCCTAAGAATGGCACTGTGAGATGCCGTTACAATAACAGAATAAACAATACCGTTTCATATGTTCAAATGTAGAAATGTAATCGAAGGAGTACTGAATTATTCGTAAGTTTGAATTATAGGCACATAACTCCAATTACCCCCTTGGCCTGGAAAAGACGCATTTTTTTTAATAAACCTTTTGGACTCATTTGCATTTTGTCACAGCCTGCCGTGCTAAAGACTACGGGCTTCCTAACACGATTCATCAGAAATCAAGGGGAAAAATAGAATTAAGGCCTGATATACCGAGCACTCTTAAATTACACAGCAGCAGCTTCAAGTGTAGTGGAAAGGGAGTGAATAAGTGTGTCTCAAGCTGTCATGTCCATGAACTGGGGAGCATACTGGCTCACTGAATCATTTTCAGATGCTTCTCCACATCCATCGATATGGTAGGCAACCAGGCCAGGTTTCCAGAGATGAAAGTCAGAGTAATTCAGAGCCAGCTGTAATTCTTTATAAAACATACACTAAGTATTTTTGTTGACTCCTACATGACATTTCCAAGGTGGTTGGGAAACCAGGCCATTTGTTACAAGGAACCCAGATCAATAGAGTGCACAGAGGAAAGCAGGGGAAGTTAAAATCCGGTGGATCAGAGAGCTGAATAATTTCCAAGCTTGGACATCTCTAATTTTAAGCGGAAAGTTCAAGCCCCCCAAAAGTAACCCGGTTCTCCAGCGCTGTAAATTCTAGCCAAAACAGTGCCCTTCTGGATCTGATCCGGGGAGAATATAAAAAAGAACAGCTGGGTTAGAGGTAAAATATGGAAATGGTGGCTTCCTTTTCTTTGGTTTTTAGTGTCAGTAACTGTAGTCACTCTCTACAAATTTCAGAAACATTAACACATCACTAGAACTTACGTGTAAGATTCAACTTTTGATAAACAAGAAAGTAGGCTGCTGCTGTGCTAGCTATTTTTAACCCACCTTGTGAGTGGGCTTTTTTTATTGCTTTATACAGCATATCTGATTCTCTCTAAAGCACAAACTAAAAAATCTATCCGGCTGTCATTTGCTGCACAGAACCATCTATCATCATGCAGCCTGGCAGGTTTAGTCCATGAAAGAGAGAGAGGAGAGCTGAAATAGGAGGTACAGTCAAGGACTTTCACATGTAACAAAAAAAAAAAAACCCTTGTCACAATTATTTATGACTCTTGCTGGGGCACATAATAGGACACATAAAACCTCTGTTTCAGTTTCAAGCACCCTCACAACCCTGCTCCCTTGTCGAAGTTGGTCTCAGGCAGTTCTGCTTTACACATACAATTTCCTGAACAATGCCGAGCACTTGTGAAGTGACAGTGACAAATACTGGAGTTGGTGGCTGTAGCTCTGCAGGCAGTTACCGGAGTGTGGGTGTCAATAATCAGCGAGGACTACCGAAGAAGCCCCAACACCCCCTGTACATTCTATTCTTCCTGGTGGACACCTTCTTGCTTTTTGTTTGAATCTGAAGAGGGTAGTTCATCAAGAGAGGGACAGGGAAAATGTAAACTCCAGTCCCTAAAAGACCTGGCATGTTTGGGCTAGATGAGAAATAAGTGGTTTGGAGTTTAATTGTTCCCCCTCTCATTCACCCTTCCCCGCAGCTCCAAATTGTGAGAGATGGATTCCAGGATTTACTCTTTAACTGTAGTTTGGTTTCAGGACTACTAAATGTCTATGTTTCCGAGTGGGGCGTTCAATTCACTTTCTGCCTTGGGGTGGATTTGCAATTGGTAGAGATAGATAGAGATAGAAGGGATTTTAGACCTGGTCTGTTATCCCGTTCTTGATCTGTGGCACTTTGACCTTGTGCCTGTATAGAAAGTTGACCAGGATTCTAGTCCCACCAGCAGAAGATGAGAGAATTATAGTAGATGCTCCTCCCAGTGACAAGCTATGGAAATCTGCGCAGTTGCATGTGATTGTGCTTTAGATAATTAAACTATAAAGTGAGATCTATTCCAATAAATTCTCCTTTTGCACCTTGCGAAGAAGCCACACGGGGAAACATAAACCTAGTTTTATGTCCACAAAAGTCTTCTGATGCCTTTTTCATTTCACCTTACACAGTTGGGATGTTGGTTATTAAATGACAAATATCTTCATCAGTTGCTGAGGGGTGATATATACTGAAAAACAAACAGGGGTGGAATGTGGGAAAGAGGGAAAATCTGGAATTAGGAACTATCCAGAAACTTCTGGACCTGTTTCCAACTGTAATGGCACTAGTAGTATTCATAGTAATATTTATTGAGTGTTCACTGATTACAGTGAACTATACTAAATTCTCGCAAAGTACAAAACAAAGAAAGTGGCAGGTTTACTCACAACAAGTTTATACTCCACGAGGAAGACAGGCATAAAAATATTTACAAAGTAATCAAAGTGAATATTTGAATATACATCTGAATAAAAATATCTACTCAAGTCCCAAGATTGGGTATGATCATTACTAAGTTCTTAGGGAAGCAGCGTGAAAAGAACTTGGGTCTGAGAGTTAGAGAACCTGGGTTCCAATCCCTTTCGTCTACTGCGTGACCTTGAGCAAATCACTTAACTTCTCTCTGCCTAAGTTACTTCATCTGTAAAACAGGCATTCAGACTGTGAGCCCTACGTAGGTCAGGGACTATGTCCAACTTCTTGTCTTGAGTCTTCTGAAGCACATAGTAAGTCTGTAACAAATACCATTTAAAAAGTACTAAGGACTATAGATGCCTATCAGGGCAAGCTAATATTCTGCAACTTTTCTATGTCAAGTAGACTGTCAACTATAATCCCTAGACTGAAAGCTTGCCGTGGGTAAGGAACGTGTCTATCGACCTTGTTGTACTGTAATCTCCCAAGTGCATAGTACAGTGTTCTTACTCACAGTAAGTACTCAATAAATACCATGGATTGATTGATCAACCACACCCATCAAGCACACCCATTCTGAAACAACACAAACTCATTCCTTCACCTCTGAAGAAGGGATACTTTGCAGACACCATATTGAAAATTAAGACTAATAATGATAAATGTTTTTAACCCAAAGGAATTTAGGAAAAACCCATGGAAAATGAAGTTTTTGATTTAGTATTTTCATTAGGTAATAACAATAGTTTCTGTTGATTTTACCTACAAGAAGAGAGGTGTTCATGAGGAAAGCAAGGAGTGGTGTTTCAATTGTTAAGCCCAGGCAGGGGAATCAGTGGGGAAAAGTTGGGGAGGGGAGGTTGTGCTATCCTTCTAGCAAATAACTGTCCTAACTCCACCTCTCTGGTCTCTGTAATCCCTTCCCAGCAAGGAAGAACTTTCTTTATGAGAAGTACTGTTTTGGTGGATATCTCAGAGGGCATTTGCTGCAGCTGGGCCAGAAAGTTTCAAGACTTAATAGAGTTACAAAATCTTCAAATGGGTGGTGTCTCGCCCACATTCAAGCACCATTTTTGCAAGAATAAAAGTATCTCCAGGCATTTGGAGGCTTTATCGTCACTGTTAATTTGTACAAACTAAGAGTTGAGGGTACCAAATTTGCCCAAAATGGCAGTAGAGCCAGAAAGTGGAATGGCATCAAGACGCCTAGGAAGTGAGGCACCACGGCCCTGATTCTGAGTGTAAGTGGGGAGGGGTTATCATCATCATCATCATCATCACCACCAGTGGTATTTATTGAGTGCTTACTGTAGGTAGAGCACTGTACTAAATGCTTGGGAGAGGACAAACAGAGGTGGTAGATGAGTACCCTGGACTATAACAATTAGCTTCGACAATTACCTAAAATATTCCTAAATTTCTCGTAGCTGGATTTTTAGGAAATAGATACAGTGTGGGTTTTTTTTTTACATATTTGTACAACCAACCCTTAGTGCAGACAACTTTCAAAGAGGTTACAGCTATGGGAAATATTAAATATAGAAAATTCCAAGAAGATTCCTTCTCAGGCTTGATAAAGTTCAATCACACCTGTGAGGCAGATATGCACTCTATTAATATTGGTTGTAAAATACAATCCCACATTATTTTTATATTGGTTGGGATGTGGGGTACAATTATGATTATTTTTTAATCTGAAGCAGAGCTGGAAATTGAGAATGCTGCCTGTGTGAATTAAATGGACTTTCTAAATTTTCCATCATGTTTTCACAAGAGCATTCGTTCTCACCACTGGGTGAAGACAGCTGAAGTAAAGCAATAAGATAAAACTTTCTGGGTGGAATTTTAATATGTGTTGGGTGGGGCACTGAGCCTTTGTTCTAATCAATTCCGGCTTCTACCTCCTTCAGATATCTCTATGCCTATTTCAGGGAGGAGCAACTTGGAATCAAAATGATTGTCTTATGACTTAGATTTTCTGCTAATTCACTGTGGAAAATCAATCTGAGATGCATTACCTACAGTATTTCGGTGCCTCTGTTATAAAAAGTGGTTCATGCCAGTAGAGACAGAGATTAGCTACAAACCCACTTTTTTGACCTCTTTAGATATCTTTAGGAATCTCCAATAGTTGAAGACAGGACACCTTTTCAGAGCTTCTAGTCTCAGAGACGAGCATCACCAAAGTATCTTACTTCACCACCTCTGGTCTCAAAGATAGGCTCAGACCCCAAATGACTAGGATTTTTCTTTTTTTTTTTTTTAAAGACACAAGCAATAAATAGGAAGGGGCCCAACCCAATTTAGTTGAGAAAAGTGTTTGAGTAGTCCCAGAAAACACCATAAAGGCAAATTTACCGTTTGCCTTATCCTCAAGCTTCCTGGGGTGTTAAGATAAAATTAGAACTGAATTCTAGTAATTGTCCTTAGTAGGTAGCCCAACCGGCCCCTTAAGAACTTTAATCAATCATTTTTATTGAGTACTTACCGTGTGCAGGGCATTCATTCATTCCACCATATTTATTGAGGGCGTACTGTGTGCAAAGCACTGTACTAAGCACTTGGGAGAGTACAGTACAACAACAAACAGACACATTCCTGCCCACAGAGAGCTCAATGTACTAAGCGCTTGGCAGACGAGGTAGACCTGCTCCCTGCCCACTATGAACTTACAATATAGACAGGGAAACAGATATTAATATAAATTAAATTACAGATATGTACATAAGTGTTAAAGGGCTAAGGGAAGGGTGAATAAAGGGTACATATCCTAGTGCAAGGGTGATGCAGAAGGAAGTGGGAGAAGAAGAAATGAGTGTTCAGTAGGGGAAGGCCTCTTGGACATTGCTTTTAATCAGGCTTTGAAAATGGGGAGACTTAACATCTGTTGAAGATGAAAAGGGAGGCTGTGATGTGATCAAAGGAAAGATATACGAGATCCAAAGTATAGTGAGTAGGCTGGCATTAGAGGAGCAAAACGTGTGGGCTGGGTTGTAGTGGGAGATCAGAAAAGTAAAGGAGGAAGGGGAAAGATGATTGAATGTTTTAAAGCCGATGGTGAGGCATTTCTGTTTGATGTGGAGGTGGATGAGCAACCACTAGAGGTTCTTGAAGTGTGGAGAAACGCAGACTGAATGGTTTGTAAGAAAAATGGCCCAGGCAGCAGAGTAAAGTGTGGACTAAGGTGGGGAGAGACAGGAGGCCAGGAGATCAGGAAGGAGGCTAATGCAGTAACCCAAGTGGAATAGGATAAGTTCTTGGACTGAGAGGTAGCAGTTTAGATGGAGAGGAATGGGCAGATTTTAGCGATGTTGTTCGTGAAGGTTGAACTAACAGGATTTGGTGACAGACTGAATAGGTGGGTTGAATGAGAGTGCTGAGTTGAGGATAATGCCCAATTTAAAGGCTTATAAAACAGGGAAGAATGATGGTGCTGCCTACAGAAATAAAGGAAGGACAGGGTTTGGGTGGGAACAGAACATGCTAATTTTAAGGTGTTTGCAGGACATCCAAGAAGAGATGTCCCAAAGGCAGGAAGATGTATTAGACTACTGAGAAGAAGATACACCTCCATATCCTGGGCCACAGCACGAAACTGAACTTATCAAATAAAGAAGCCAAGGATGTAATGGAGGAGCCATTATCCCCTGCCTCAAAGAGAAGCCATGTGGCTGAGTGGAAAGAGAATAGATCTGTAAGTCAGGAGACCTGGGTTCTCATCCTGGTTCTGTCACTGTTTTTTTTATGGTGTTTGTTAAGCACTTAGCGTATCAAACACTGTTCTAAGTGCTGGGGTAGGAATGAGTTAATTAGGTCAGGCACAGTCCCCATCCCACACAGGGCTCACACTCTGCTATGTGATCTTGGGCAAGTCAAGTAACTTCTCTGTGTCTGTTTCCTCACCTGTAAAATGGGGATTCGATCCCTGGTCTCCTTCATCCTTAGACTGGACACCGCAAAAGGGACATGGACTGTGTCTCCCCTAGTTCTCTTGTATCTACCCTATCCCTTAATATAGTTCTTGGCATTTAGAAAACACTTAACAAATACAATAATAATTATTATTAATGGAAAGCTCTGGAGAAAATAGGACTAATGAAGAGCCCTCAGGAAACCAAATCAAGGCCATTTGAACACATGATAACATTAAGGCAGTTTCCTCCGTCAAGGAGCTTACACAGTACATTCGGCTCTATTTTTCTATTTCATAGAAATGATAGTTTTCCTCTGAATCACCACCTATATTGAGGTATTGCTGAACTGGATTGTTATCTAAACATCTAAGGCTACATCAGAAGCTTCTTACCAACCAGTACCCACTGTGTTTAAAGATTAGGTCGACAGCTGTCCTGAGGAAGACGCAACAAGAGGTCAGGACTGGGAAAGTTGAGAGAAGGGGCAGCCGGTGGGCTGGGGAGAGAGACCCAAGAATCAGTGATGAGCTGAAGGAAGACTGATAAAACCAGCCTCGTTACAGTTCTCTTGCCAGATCTTCAACCAGTGCTGCCATAAAATGCCCTCGCCAGTCACACTTCCTCTTCACCTCACATATCATAACCTTCAAAAGTCCTACAAATATCTCAAATGCTGTACCTTTCATCAGGCTCTCTCTACTACCTCCACTTTGCCTTCCAGCAGTTGACAGGACTTCTACTCTAGTTTGTATTCCTGTAATAAAAAAAACACCTCCCCAAAATATTCTAAGAAGAAATCCTTATCAACTATTACAGAACTTCAGTCTTGGTTTTCAAAACGGCTGTAATTAAATTGCTGGATCAGCAGTTTCACATTGAGCATCCATTTTAGTTTGAATGGTTGTGATTTGATTATCTCTACCATGAACCCTCGCAATTGTGTGGTTATGCTTTTTATAATTAGATAAAGTGAGGCCTGAACAACAATATTTTTTAGCCATTGGTTTCGTGAAATCTTTCTAAACAGCACCCTAGTAAAACAGATTTTTATTTTTATGCAAATGTAAGGATAATAATCCATGATATACTTTAACATTAGTTGTTCTTCAATTTAAGGAAATGCTGATTTGAAACATAATTTAATACAAATTATTCAGTCAAGCATAATAAGGAAAAATTCTTCCTCCCATAAAATTTTTACAGACATTTGGGCAAAGGCAGTAATAGTTCAGTCAAATTTACTGAAAATCTCTAACTAGCAGAGTTGCCTTTTTTTTTAAACAAAGTACTATTATAAAGTGCAAATGCATAGACACACATACTGTCCATTAAAAAGAATCCATCTAATATAAACCTTAACAAACTTTTCTCTAGCTACAATTATTTCCTCAAAACCCACAGCATGAATTTTTTAAACAAATTTGTTGCTATTAAAAAATGATGGATTGACAGCCCTGGAGACTGAAATCTTCCATTTAACCACAACCCGGGTACAACACAGACAGAAGCAATGAAAATCTCCCCATGCTTTCCTGCCCCTGCTTTCCAAACCTGTAGAAGAACCACTTTGAGAGGGATGGGGCAATCCAGTCTATGCTGCATTTAATTGTCATCCTTCCCACAGAGACTGTCAGCATAAATGCCAGACAGTCTTTTCTAGTTTGTAAGCATTTATCTATGAAAAACCGATTGAAGGCCAAATGGTTGTTAAAACTAATGATATTTGCTTGATATGGGCCAAATAAAAGCCATTGGCCTGCAAGAGATTAGCTCTCTATTCCAAACTCAGTGCCAATCTCACAGCCACTTCCCTCCCGGGCCCGGTCTGAGATTGAAGCCTGTCTCTATAGGGAGACAATGCATTCACGTTCTTGGCTTCACCTCTAGAGTCAGATGAGATGGACACAACTTCAGGACTATGTTCTTAGAGCTTCTGGTTTTCTAACAAACTCACTTATCAGAATCCCACCCATTTCAGCAAACACAACTTCAAATAGTATCTCGCTAAAGCTGAACCCCATGCACACATGAGTCAATTTCTGGGCCAACCTCCTGGGCCCTTAATGTATCAAAAATTGCTTAAGTTCCATTCTCTCCTTACATTTTCTCCCTTTCCCATTTTAAACACGGAATCTCATTTGACAACTTGCATCTCCGAAAAAATGAGGCCAAGTGAAAAGGTGCTAAGGAGGACTTGATGAATTTGGACTGAAACACTTCTGAACCATGCTTGTTTAGTGATCTGTTCATTATCAGGAGAGTGTTCATGTTTTACAGATGGCTGCACTGTGCCAGAGGCGCACAGGAAGAGGAGCTGAGGAAGGCTTTATGCAAGCCACATTATTTTCTTCGCTTTGATTTACATCCCCCAGATACCAGACTGAAATTTGTTATAAACCTATAAAAAAATCCATTCCATCACCACCTTTCTTATAATGAAAAACTTGTGATTTGGTGTACCACCTAGAAGACTGAGTTATCAAATTTTTCCTTTAATTTCATTTTGAACCCTTAATGTCCACAAAGTTCATTCATATACAAAATATAATTGCTATTTATTCTATGCTGTCTTTTGTGGAGCACCACTATGGTTCCAAATTTCTTAAATATCCCTAAGCATTACAATAAAAAAGAATGTTGTTCCTCCAGATAGAAAGGAATTGTTGATTGGTCAAATAACTATGTCAGAGAATGAATCTACTACAGAAGTCTACTTGGAACTGGGGATGTCCCAGAGATGATCAGTCTGAAGATGTTGGACATGGACCAATGGGTGGAAGAAGCCATAGGATACTGTAAATGGAGTACTTAATGGTTGATCATCCATCTTCTTTTCTGCAGTGCACGAGAAGGAATGCAACAAAACCAAATACCAAGAGAACAAGACCCTAATAAGAAAATATGACTGGGTAAAATTAAAAAAAGTCCTTATTCATGCTTGAAATAGAAGGGGAAGACAGGAACTGTAATAATGATAATGGCATTTGTTTAGTGCTTACTATTTGTCAAGCTCTGTACTAAGTGCTGGGGTAGATACAGGATGATTGGATGCCACATGGGGCTCACAGAATAAGTAGGAGGGAGAACAGGCATTGAATCCTCCCTTTACAGACAAGAGAACTGAGGTACAGAGAAGCAAAATGACTTGCCCCAGGTCACACTGCAGGTAAGTGGCAGAGCCGGGTTCAGAACCCATGTCCTCTGGACTCCCAGGACCATGCTCTTTCAACTAGGCCATTGTGCTTCCCGATTAGCTGGCTGCATCAATTTGACATCGATGGCCATCAGAATTCCCAGTTCAATCAATCAATCATATTTATTGAGTGCTTACTGTATGCAGAACTAAGCACTTGGGAGAGTACAGTACAACTGAGTTGGTGAACACATTCCCTGCCCATGACGAGCTCACAGCCTACAGGGAGAAATAAGTGAAATAACAAGTCTGTTTATGTATTGGAACTTACTTTGTGGAAGCCCATAATCTAACGTCAGCAGACATCTCTGAAATCAAGGGCCTCCAGGCTCTAAACATTTGCCTGTGATTTAGAAGCTCAGGATTGAGAGTTGGAGTTGAGCGGGAGTAACACATTTGCAGTTTATTTAATTTCCTTTCTGAGGATGGCCAGCTTCTGTGAGGAAGGTCTTTAGCCAGCTAAAAGAACTGAGTAGCATATGCGATGTACTTGTTAGCAAACAAGCTGTTGAGTCATTCCAAGTGTCTCATACAATCTTCTGCAGGTCCTCAGTAAATGCTACTGAGATGGTAAGAAATAATTATGGCTATACCCAATTCGACCCAATTCCTACCCCAAATCATTAAAATTTTGATTAAAGGCCCCCAGCAGCAAAACCCAACAATTGGATTCTAAATAGTTTTGTTAATTTTTTCTTAATATTTCTACAGTCAAAATGGATTCATTCTAATTCAGCCACCATGGACAAATTGATTCAAACCAAATGTGTGATGATTGCCAAAAGAATCAACATGTTTTGTAATGTGATATCTGGTTGGTTTGAACATTTAGAAAATGCATTATAAATAACTGATTTTGTCTGGTGGCTTCCCTCTTTTCATTCTCGGCAGTCTAACTTTCCTTGGATCACTGGAAGCAAAGTAAATTTTTGCTCATCTCTTATGCATCAATTTTTTTTTTGCTACAACAGGGTACCCTCACCTCAAGACCACATTTTGGATATTGTAAAATTTGGCATTAATTCTGGAATAACTCTAGAATAAACAAGGTTGGCTTAACACTGCTTGGAATGACAACAGGTGTCTGGGTTGCTAAACACCCACTTGCAAACACCAGAGAGAGTTACAGATCTAAAGAAACACTTGCCTTGCATAGGTTGTATGCAGATCATTTTAATAAAACCTAAAATAAAAACTGAATTTAAAAAATTTAAACCCAGTTTTGACTACAGTTAAAAAAAACCCTAATAATTTTCCCTACTTGCAGATTTTTTTTAAATGCCAAAAAATACATACCCTGGAAACAAAGAAGAAACGGATTAGCCTGAGCAAGATAAAGAAGAGTAATTTACAAATTCCATTGTCCATCTTTAATTGATACTCTTTGGAGGATCCCAAATGCTTTTCCTCCTATGTCTTATCAGACTGTCCTGTTGGTTTATCTATCAAAAATGAAAGGCAGAGTGGATAACATTTGAAAACACAAAATTACAGCCTCTGTGAATGAGAAAACCTTGCAGAAAGATTTCTCTAAATCTCCTTCCTCAAAGGTATTGGTGAATCGCCTTTGACTCCTTTATATAATACAAAATTACCTAGCTTTTAAAAATGGTGCTTTCCTGGTTGCATTGGCTAGAGATTACTGCATGTTCTTAAGGTTAATGAGAGGCAAACTGAAAACTCCTGTACACATAACTCTCCAAGCTCTTTCCATATAAGCAGTTAATTTAAGAGAGCAATAACAAAGCTATAAATTACATTTCCCTAATTGTCACCAAAAAGTACTGCTATCTTCAAATGCAGTTGTAAACAAAAAAATGCAACTTGTTTAAAAATGAGTATGAGTTAAGCGAAACAGAGTGAGGATTTTCTTTTAGCTTTAACCGGGGAAATGCTGAATATGCAGTGATATTTTTTTACATTAATAATAATAGGAAATGGTAGATAGTGGCATCTCAGCACAATTCTAATTTAATGAGAAACAATAAAATAGTTTTCCAAAGGGGCCTATTTAGGTCTAAGAAAGGGGGATATTAAAGTTTCAAGATTTATTTTACTTTCGTTAAGGTATGCTGATGTGCATTTTCCAGGGCTATATTCTACTCGCTGATTAGATCTTTCTCTTTATAATTTCCTTACTTGTAAGGGAATTAGATTGGTACTCTCCAGACCAAATACCTTTTAGAAAAAGTGTTTAACAAAATCAATTTATTTCAGCTCAAGACATTTTGATCGAAATTATACAACCTCTTGTCCTCTGTACAAATCTGTTTTTTGTACAGAGGCACCTCCTATAATCAGCACAGCCCTGGGAAGTTAATATTTAGCACTGCCCCCTCGGAAACTCTTGGGATACTCTAAGCCCTGTCAAAAAGCACCTTCTCTTTCAAAGCTGAATTGTACATCTTTTTCCCAAATTCCCAAGCTTATGTCAAATGAGCTTCTAGAAAATTCCTTTGGAAGAAAATCTGCCTTTTACACTGCACTGCTATTACTTTGAAAAGATTCCCACATTGGCGGAAGAAAGAGATGGAGAGAATGAAGAGAGCCTAGGTGCCAGATTCTGAGTTGGTTGGCTAGGTGAGTGAGAATCAAGGTAGTAATAATAATAACAATAATGGTGGTATTTGTTAAGCCAAACACTGTCCTAAGCACTAGGGGAGATATCTACAATCAGCTCAGAATGCCTGTCTCACATAGGCTTACAATCTAAGGGGGAGTGAGAACAGGCATTCAGTCCCCATTGTACAGAAGAGGAAACTGAGGAACAGAGAAGATAAATGACTTGCCCAAGATGACACAGCAGGCAAGTGGCAGAGCTGGGACTGGAACCCAGGTCTTTTGATTCCCACCCTTATGCTTTTCCCACTAAGCCAACTTTCCATAAGGCCAACTAATATATAATCATTAAGCACATTGCTCCCTGAGAACTAATCGAGGTGTGAAAAATCAGGTCTTCCATTTTAGCTCTGTCACCCCCATTAATGGAAGATCTGAGGAGGGGGAGAGAGAGAGGGAGAGAGGGAGAGAGAGATGGAGAGGGACAGAGAGAGCATGTGAATGTGAAAGAGCGAGTGTATATTCATTCAATCGTATTTATGCAGAGCTTACTGTGTACTAAGTGGCTTACCTTTCTGATCATTTAAATCTGGGAGGTCTGTTGGCAGAGGCTTTGGTGGAACATATTCTGAAAAATAAACTTGGGAGCTGGGAAGTTGTCTACTTACCCTACACCCCTCTCCCTGTGTGTTATGGTCATCGGCTTTTTCTGAGGCTCAATTTCCTCATCTCTCTCTAAAATGGCAGTGGGATAACGTCAAACTTCTCAAAATGCCTTAGAACCAGTCCCTGGGAGATAGAGGTAATAGGATCAAATACTTTCCCTTGAGGAGTGCTCTGGGGATAAGGATAAGTAAACTGAGGCTTCAACTGAGTCTGTCCCCGCCGCAGGGATTAAGTGTGGAGAAGTGGGAGGATGGACACAGAAAGGCATCCTCAGCAGGCAAGGGAGAAAACAGCTGCTTTTTCTCTTAACTCATTAAAGTCTTGTGGAGAGTTCATCTTTCTCCTCTTTCCCCCTCTTTCTGAAGCAAACAGAGGACTAGTTTAGCCTGTCCCAGTTCATTCCTGTGGGCTTTATTCACGGTGGTGAAAGGAGTCCCATCTCTCACTCTGTGCCTTGCCTCATCAGGTTCTCTTTCCTAAAGGCTAAAGTGCTCACTGAAAATTCAACTTCTTCCTGATTCATTATCTGGGTAGACAATGGGGTTCCACTGCCAGCCACGATGACCTGAAGCTCCTTGCTGGTGGGAACTTTTGATTTTCTGAAGCTGCTGCTACTGATATTATCGAAAATGATGGCATATTTGCATTCTAACTACCAATTAAGGATGGGAATGAAGGTTTAAAACATCATTTACAAGTTTCCCTACTCTATAATATCTATTTGGAAATTGTTAGGAGTCCTCTCTAATCTCCTTTTACTCTAAAGGTTTATGTAGAAAAATGTCTCCCTTCTGAAGGGCACTTACACTGTGATCTCTTTGTTAGGATAACAGGACCATCTGGTCTCATCCATCTCACTGCAATTTGATCCTGGGTTAATTGCACCCTGTCACCAACCAGGATTGACACTGTATGTTTTCTCTTTTCACTAAAAGTAGTTCATTACTGAGGCAGATTTTTTGAAGACTTGAATTCTTCAGGACTTTTTCACAGCTGCTTGGATGGAAGTAAGTTTTCCTGTCAGATTTCAGGATAAGGTCTTTAACAAAACACAGTTGGAATACAGTTGGTTAAAGACCACACCGGGTCAATCACGTCAGTAGATAACGGCCCAAGTCCACACTTGCAAAGAACTAGAGGATTGAGCCATTAACCAATCTAGCTGCATTTCCAATTCCATTTTCAAACAAGCTAGACAATTCAGTCCCAGCAAATGACTCTTTCCTTCACTGGAAGCTTTTTTACCTGCAGAACGTGGATTACTGCCTCAACTCTAGAGTTTAGTCCTTACGGGATGGTCCCCCATCGAGAGGACTAATTTACCTCAACAAACCTCATTGGCACCATCTCCTTCAGATATCACTGAAATGATCAGTAATGGCGACGCGGTAACAGCAAATGAGAGGATAAGTGTCGAGGCACTTCCCTTTTACATAGCAGTTATGGAGCACCCCCTTGGGACAATGTGCTACGTGCTTGGGAAATAGAAAACAAATAAGTCACGTGTTCCCCTGACCATGGGAAACCTATAATCAAATGAGGGACACAGACCAAAAAATATATATATATTTACGAAGAGAGTAATCAAAATAATCAAATGTACAATTGAATAAACCCACACACATAAATGCTGAGGTTGGGCATAAATAAATGGGAAGGAGTCCTTATTTAAGGACAGACTCTGCTGTGAGGGTGCCACTCATAACAATAATAATGTCGATGATAATAATAATAATGACAATAATTGTGGTATTTGTTAAGCACTTGGTATGTGCCAGGCACTGACCAGCTCCCACAGCCCTATTTTCCCCATGGCCCATATTATACGCTATTACTTCTTCCTATTTGTAATTTATTTTATTGTCTCTCTCCTCTACTAAGTAAATTCTTGGGAGCAGGGATCGTGTATATCAATTCTACTGTACTCTCCCAAGTGCTTCGTACACTGTTCTGCCCATATTAGGCACTCAATAAATATTATTGATTGTGACTGCCGGACCAAATGGCTAGAAGCCTGAAATCTTGCTCTTCTAGCCCCAACACCCTATGGCTTTTATTGTATTTATAACCATCCTTGTTTTCATAATGCTTGTTTGCATCTTTCCCTCTGAGTCTGTCACCAACCCCCTCCTCCACCTTACATTTAGACTGAGTCCCTCGCGAGCCAGGGATTCACAGTCTTATCTGTGTACTTTTTCCCAGGACTTAGCATGGTGCTTTCCACGGAGTATGGATTTAATAGAGACAGTATTACCAAAGAAAAGAAATGCAAGTTGTCTTTTCATTACTATTGCTTTTATTGTTATTTTTTTTGTGCCATTATGTACATTACACTCCAAAATATTCTCAAGATCTCAGGACTTTGCTTCCTATTTTTAAGATTCACCTCCCAGTAATTACATTCGTCCCATAAAATATCATTGATATCAAAAGCATCAAGGCCACATTTAACTATCTAGTTTGTCTATTACCCTCACGTGCACATTTTCAGCACATAAAATAGATTTCTTTCTAAGTATTCAAGCTTTACTATTTCAGAATATTGAATTACTATCCTCTTTCCAGCCTACATTAACCAAGTTTGGGGAAACGAGCTAGCTGACACATAAGTCTGGATGAGAATATAGCCTCTTTATTACTATTATTATTTCTATAATGGCCTGAATAGTACTATACATAACTTTTTAGTTCTCTATAAACTCTTGTTGGTAAACATTTGACAACTTGTTAGAATTTTCAAGTTTCACTGCCAAAGCTGTGCTGCTTCAGCTGAAGTCAAGCAATTCGGCATGAGAGTTAGTCAGAACTTTACATCGGAACTGAGTTTTCCCATCTCCTCACAGCATCTAATTTATGGCACATATTCTGATGAATGATCAAGATTCACTGTTTGCCATTATAAGAAATAACCCAACCAATTCATAATTTTAAGGAAAGCTAGTTTTAACAGCTCTATTAGTTTTACAATTCAGAGTTGGTAAGCTTCAATTTGTTATGTTTAAGTTATTTGCTTCAAGGAGTTTGAGTGTTCTTACTGGGGTCTAAAGGTCCATTTTTCTAAACATTGTTTCTATGGGAAGAAGACACCAGTACCGAAAGTTCAATTAAGATAAACTCTTCAGCTGAAAGAAAATACAAGTGCATGCCCAGAGAAGTTAAAAATGCACAAGGAATCAGCCACCCCTCTGTGATTCATAAACAAACTTCAGAGGAAATAAAATGGTGATGTTCTGGATGATTACATACATACTACAGGCTTCTTTCAAATCATTTTCTAAACTGAGAGGCGGTAGCTGATGACATTTTAAGCATTTATAGTGTGCAAAGCACCGTACTTGAGCAGGGAAGAAGTCCTAGATATGGAATCGGACAACATCCCTGGCCCGGGGGGGCTAGAGTTTAAAATATGTAGATGACAGAGGTAGGTCGAAGGAAGAAGGGGAGGAGAAGAAGAGACTAAAGTTTAACAGTTAAAATGAGTCCAGGGAAAAACAGACAAAACAGAATAACTACTACAGTAATTACAGCAGAAGTATGACAACTTTTCATGGTAGTTACTGAATGAATCGCAACAGTCTTGTTTGCTAAAGATGCCACAGGCTCCCCCTTTCTCTAAGATGGCAAAGTAGCTTCAGCTACCTGCGGGAAGGTGAGGCTTCTCCCTGGGAATGATGGAGAGGAATCCTTGCGTGAAGGGTCTCCAGAACTTGATGTTGGGGAATGTTTCCAGCCATGTGCTACGGGCTTCAACCCGCCTTCCACTTAGGGCAAACATTCAACACGTGGAATACTGGACAGTCTGGTTTTCAGCCAGACAATCCCATTTCCTGTCAACTTTTAAGGCGCTAGAAAGGCCACCACCATGGTTATAACCTGCGACTGTTGTGAGCCACAAGGAGTCCGAAATCCCGTTTTTCCTGTCACATTAGTCCATATCTTTATCTTTTATAGTGTTATTTTATCTTTCCTGAAGCGTCTGTCACCCGCCTCCTACCCACTTATTCTTAGATAGTTCTATCTCAAGTATTTAGTACTGGGATTCCATGATTGTTAGGCACATTTTGTCCTATGATATGTTAATCAGGCACATGGACCGCGTCATGAGAAGTAGCATGGTGTAGTGGGTAGAGTAGGGGCCTGGTAGTCAGAAGGTCATGGCTTCTATTAGTGGCTCCTCCACTTGTCTGCTGTATGACCTTGGGCAAGTCACTTTACTTCTCTATGCCTCCGTTCCCTCATCTGGAATATGGGGATCGAGACTGGGAGCCTCACATGGGACAGGGACTGTGTCCAACCCGATTTGCTCGTATCTACCCCAGTGCTTAGTACAGTGCTTGGCACATAGTAAGTGCTTGACAGATACCATAATTATTATTAGTAGTATTATTTGACTGGATCCGGGGAGGAGGGGAGAGGACTAGGACGTGGCTGCCAGGCCGACAGCAGATTGCATCACATCACTGGCACACGTCAATAAGAGGATACGGCTCATTTCCGGATTGAAATTCAACCCCTTCTACTAGGGGTTGTTAGATCTGATAGGGCAACCGGGCACATCTGTAACCAATCAAACACTTCATTTCATTCAATCGTATTTATTGAGAGCTTATTGTGTGCAGAGCACTGTACTAAGCGCTTGGAAAGTACAATTCGGCAACAGATAGAGACAATCCCTACCCAACAACGAGCTCACAGTCTAGAAGGGAGAGACAAACAAAACAAAACAAGTGGACAGGCACTCAAGAAAGTTGAACGCCTGTTGCAGACTCAACATTGGGCCTCAACACTTGGTAGACACTCAAATACAACTGATGATGATAATATACCAGTTTTAACCAGGCACCGCCAGCCTCCTTTACGGCACAAGCTCTTTTTACTGCTTAGAGTAAAGTGCGTCATTGGAGGTAAGATGAAGGAGTCACCTCTCCTGCCCTGGCGATTCCACCTGGCTATCATTTTGCCATCTGCACCCTCTCCCTTGACTCTGTATTTCAATTCCAATGAAGTAAAAATTGACTATGCTAGTATGGAACCTCTCTGACAATATGAGCTTATGAATGTAGCGATCTCACAATTGAACACACAATTCTGTGCCATTTTAGTAAAAAGAATGCATCTGACCTTTGTTCATGAACTAACCTCCTTTTCGTACTATCACTTTCATGAGTTCAAACTTATATTTTGACAAATCACAGCTTTCAGGAATCCATTGCGTTAGAAGTCAGAGGACTGCCTCTATTTTCCCAGATCCTTTGTTCCATTCAGATCCTTCACCTGTCTGAGTGTGACCTTAGGCAAGTCACTTAACTTCCCTGTCCCTCAGTTCTCTCATCTGCAAAAGGGAGGTTCATTCATTCATTCATTCAATAGTATTTATTGAGCGCTTACTATGTGCAGAGCACTGTACTAAGCGCTTGGAATGTACAAATTGGTAACAGATAGAGACAGTCCCCGCTCTTTGACAGGCTTACAGTCTAATCGGGGGAGACAGACAAGAATACCTGTGTTCCCTCCCACTTAGAAGGTGAGCCCCACGTGGAACCTGATTATCTAGTATCTATCCCAGCACTTAGTACAGTGTGTTGTACATAGTAAACACTTAAATACCACAGTTATTATTATTATTATTCAGGTTGAGGATGCTTGTATTGGTAAGCATCTGAGCATCTGTGAGCATTTGCCTGACTGATTTTGGGTGAGTGTGTGCTCAGGCTAAGGCCAATATCAATTAACTAAGGTAACTAAGTGTTTGGGTGATGTTGATGTCTGTTGCCCTCTCCCTCTGACTATTTATTCCTCTAACGTTCCCTTTTCTGGTTCCTCATACCTGATGAAGCCTAAATCTCTCTCTGCATTCCTATTGATGTCCACATCCCCGCTGCTACTCTTCTGCCCATCCTTTTATGATCTTGTTTACGCATGTTCACACACACCACCATATTCTAACACTACCTCCTTCACTTCCTGGACTCTTAGAATCAAGAGTTAAATTCAAGCTTTCTTACTGAGATGCCTAGTCACTTGGCAAAGCCTCTCTGCGTTCTAGCTAGCTGACTTTCAACAACTGCATTGCTTCAGTACTATCTCCCATCCTAGCATAATTTCTCATCTCAAACCACAGTGTGACATTTTCAGAGATGCAGTCTTTCACTGAATCTATCTTGTCTCCAATTATCAAATTATTATAACTTAGTTTCAGCAAATGCAGTAGCTGCTCAAAATCCACATTACTTTGGGAGAGCTGTGTGAAATATTTTGCCCATACAGCAAAAGTGGCAAATTTTGCCACTTCATTGACTTTGTGAAAAGGAACGAAATCCCTTTTTGTCTGCTCTAGTATCACTAATTACATCATTATCAAAAGGCCATTTTGCCAACCTAAAAAATTGCTTTTCATACATTTCACTTTAAGTAGCAAAGCAGGCTAGATGTATCTAAAAACACAAAATTTCCATAATAGACATGATCAGCAATGCCCCATATCTAATGTTACCAAGATGGTTGAAATTCACAGGAGGGACAAGCCAATTCAACAGTTACAGCACTCGTCTGTGAAGAAGATCTAATTCCTTAACTTCCAATCGACTGGAGGAATCTGGTAAGATCATGGTGTCTCAGTGCCCCTGTTTTCAAAATGAGGATGCTGATAACACTTTCCACAAGATGTAAATCACTTGGATGAAAGGTCCTATATAAATGAGGCCTTTCCATTATCAGGCAACTAGTTAATTTTGCCTCCCTGTACAAGTCTTTTCTGAATTCTTTTCCGATTTTTATGGTAATCAGCTTATGCCTTGAAGCATAAGATTTGATTACCTTATCAGTGCTTTACAACTACTGTACACATTTTGTTGCTGGTTACAGTGGAGTTTGGTAAGGAGATCGAGATTAGCATTTTGGGTACTCTTTCACATTTGCAGAAATTCCTTATTTGCACCAAAATTTTCAGTTGCTCTCTATACTGTCTTGGAACAAGTAAGCAGAAATATTTTCATCTCTTTTTTCCAATACACAGACAGTCATCAAGAGACAGTGGTAAGCCAGGCCTTGTCTGCATTTCACCTTAATGTAATTTATGTTAGTCTTCCCAGAAAATAAATGAAAGTTTTAGCTTTATGATATGAATAAAGGGAGAGGGTTTGCTGAAATGGTTCTGAGGGTGCAAGTGCTGAATTATCACATAAGCATACTGAGTTTGGTGCAAGTTACAGACATTGTGTCTCAAGAGCATAGGTTCAGTCAAAATAAAAATAATCCTGGTTTCTGTTAAGCACTCGCTATGTGCCGTTTACTCTCCTAAGTGCTGGGCTAAATACAATTTAAGCAGATCAGCCCAGGTCCTATCTTATAAGGGGCTCACGGTTTACGGGGTAAGGAAAAATGACATTTTATCCCCATTTGACAGATGAGAAAACTGGGGCACAGAGAAGTTCTGGAAATCAAGGGCTTCGGCTCTACTGCTCTCACCAAAGAGCCCAGGCTTGGGAGTCAGAGGTTGTGGGTTCTAATCGCGGCTCCGCCACTTGTCAGCTGTGTGACTTTGGGCAAGGCACTTAACTTCTTGGTGCCTCATCTGGAAACTGGGGATTAAGACTGTGAGTCCCATGTGGGACAGCCTGATAACCTTGTATCTACCCCACTGCTTAGAACGGTGCTTGGCACATAATAATCGCTTAATAAATACCATCATCCTCATATCTAAGCTCCATGTGGAGCAGGGGACTGGTCTATCAACTCTACCGTATTGTATTCTCCCAAGCACCTAATACCAAGCTCAGGAGACGGTAAGCATACAGAACCACTGATTTCTGAAAAAACTAAAAGCAAGCTGTAGATCTAACCTCCTGGCACTCAATCTGTCAGCTAATAATAATTGTGCTATTAGTTAAGTGCTTACTATATCCCAAGTACTGGGCGAAGCAGCATGGCCTAGTGGATAGAGCACGGGCCTGGAAGTCAGAAGGTCACGGGTTTTACTCCCACCTCTGTCACTTGTCTGCTGTGTGACCTAGGGCAAGTCACTTCACTGGGCCCGAGTTCCCTCATCTGTAAAATGGTGATTAAGACTGTGAGCCCTATGTGGAACAGGGACTCTGTCCAACCCAACTATCTTGTAACCACCCCAGCTCTTACAACAGTGACTGGAGCATAGTAAGCACTTAAATATCATCATTATTATTATTATGACTAAGTGCTAGGGCAAATACATGCTAATCAGATCCCACATAGGGCTCACAGTCTAAGTAGGAGGGTGAACAGGCATTGAATTCCCACTTTGCAAATGAAGGAGCTGAGGCATAGAGAAGTTTAGTGACTTGCCCAAGGTCATACAGCAGATAGTTGGTGGAGAGGGATTAAACCCAAATCTTCAGACTCCCAGGCTGGAACCCTTTCTATTAAGCACCCTATTTCTCTTACAGTCATAAAATGTACTTTTTTGCTACTGGGTATTTAACTGACTCATGTGGAGACTTTCTTTGCAAATGCCAGGTTCCATAAAACTTTGCTTTTTTTCCTACACATGGTGATCATCTTCACAGGTGACTCTGACAATATGCTTTCATATTGTCAGAGTTGCTTGGGAGGAAATTCAGTCAGCCATTAAAAGGTGGGAAAGCACCCCGCTGTTATGTATATGAGAGCAGGCCACTGTTTTGTCATCTGTCAGTATAGGTAGAGAAAACCCTATTGGTACATGATAGGGTTTGTGCTCGTCCTCCAAACCTTAATTATCAGAGTGCGTCTAGGATAACTGATGTAGCCAATGGTTCCTGATTAGCTCTGAGTCGGGCCGGGAGACTGAGAAGATCACATCAACTGGTTAATTACCAGCTGGTAAAAACAACCAGACATTAAACAGGTACAGCAAATTGTAGTGAAGTTGCTTTTAAGTTGCCTGATTTAAATTAGAAATATCACATAATGCTCATGAGGTATTTCAAGAGGAATTTCAAATACATTCCCCATCTGCGCACATCCTTTTCTGCATAGAGAAATGGAAAAGCCATATTCCATCTCTTTTAAAGATGTTTAAGAGTTTTGCTTAGTGTGTTTCATAGGCACATCCATTGTTTGAAAATTCAAAATTCTATATTTGTTATCCATTTTGGACTAGGCCAATTATTTGAACATTTTTCTATTTCGCAAGAATAGAACTCATCACTGGAACACTCGCTTCTACTTTTCAAGAGGTATAAACTTTTGTGCCTTTGTTGAAAAAGCCTCAGTAAAAGCAGCTCATTAAAATGGGGAAATGATAATCATCCAAAAATTCAACTTGGAACTTGAGCAGCAAAATACTTCACAAAGACTTTGGATTGAAACAATATGCTTTTATCCTCTGACAACATGGCAAACTTTCAGTATTTTCTGGATCTTGTTCCAAAGACTCAGAACACCTGAAGGGTTTCTTGCATGTCGTTTTGTGGGTGGGCAGGAATGGGAAATATGTCTTTAAGATGGAAACCACAAAACAAATATATACTACAATAATATGAGTGAAGAAATATAAAGACATCCTGGATTGAATACTGCCCTTACAATTTTTTAATGGTATTGTGTTAAGTGCTTATTATGCACCAGGCATTGTACTAAGCACTGGGGAGGATAATAATAATGGTGATATTTGTTAAGCACTTACTATGTGCCAAGCACTCCTCTAAGCGCTGGGGTAGATAGAAGGTAATCAGATTGTTCCATGTGAGGCTCACAGTCTTAATCTTCATTTTACAAATGAGGTAACTGAGGCACAGAGATGTTAAATGACTTGCCCAAAGTCATACGGCTGACAAGTGGCAGAGCGGGGATTAGAACCCAAGATCTCTGATTCCCAAGCCCGTGCTCTTTCCACTAAGCCATGCTGCTTCACATGCTAATCAGGTTGGACACATCCCATGCCCCACCTGAGGCTCACAGTCATCGTCCCCATTTTACAGGTGAGGAAACTGATGGCTCAGAGAAGTTAAATGACTTGCCGAAGGTCACAAATTGCTCAGAGGAGAGATGCTCTTTAAAATTAATGATGTCGACTGGAGTAGGAGGGGGAAAAAACATCAAGGAGATAACCCCGGTTGGGTTCGGGTGGGTGTTTCTAACTTGGACATTTTTGCATTCAGAGGCGTTAGGGGAACTCAGTCAAGTCAAAAGAGCAAGTCAATGCTTTAGGGATTCTGGCACCAGAGCCATTGTAACTCCATCTGGAAACACTCCAAGATATGTTGAGAAGCAACATGGCCTAGTGGATAGAGCACAGGCCGGGGAGTCAGAAGGGCATGAGTTCTAATCCCCACTCTGCCACTTGGCTGCTGTATGACCTTGGACTAGTTACTTAACTTCTCTTTGCCTCAGTTACCTCATCTGTAAAAGGGGAAGTAAAACTGTGAGCCCCAGGTGGTACATGGACTGTATTCAACCTGATTACTCTGCATCTGCCCCAGTGCTTAGAACAGTGCCTGGCATATAGTAAGCACTTAATACCTTTGGGGTTTTTTTGTTTTGTTTTGTTTTGTTTTTTAAAGCTATGGGAGCTCCTCATTACAGGCTGGCCTCTGGCTTTGTAACAAGATACGTAGTAACCTGCCATTAACTACGAGTAGTTTTGGAGTTGTTCTTTCTCTTTCCTCCCCACCACATCACTATTTTGAAAATCTTTTCTGTGAAGGATGAACATTTCTAAAGAGCTTTGAGCTCCATTTTGTGTAGAGAATAAAACTCTGAGTAGAATGATGAAAGCTTCCTCTGAACAAGGTTTGGCTGGGGGCCTGGACCGAATCAAGTTACTCCCTTCAGTCTCACCCCTGTTTAAATAAGATGGTTGCATTAAAATAAGAATGGAAAGTGTACATTTACAGAATCAGGAAAACTTTTTCCATCAAATGATGAAAAGAGCAGGAATGTCCCCTGAGGAATTGCTTCCCTAGAGTAAAGGACTCACCCCCTGGATCTGCTCCACTGAGAGACCCCTTTAACTCCAGTTGCTTGTGCCCTGGTCAATCACCCCTGTCTTGCCCAACACCTACCTATCTAATAATAATAATCATGTTGGTATTTGTTAAGCGCTTACTATGTGCAGAGCACTGTTCTAAGCACTGGGGTAGATACAGGGTCATCAGGTTGTCCCACGTGAGGCTCACAGGCTTCATCCCCATGTTCCAGATGAGGTCACTGAGGCCCAGAGAAGTGAAGTGACTTGCCCACAGTCACACAGCTAAGTGGCAGAGCTGGGATTCGAACCCATGACCTCTGACTCCCAAGTCCGGGCTCTTTCCATTGAGCCACGCTGCTTAGAGGAGTCCTGGGCTGTTGGGGGCATCACAGGAAACAGAGAAATTGGAAAGAGGTAGGGAAGGTCTTCGTAAATGACAGTAATAATAACAATAGTTAAGTGTTTACTGAGGACCAAACACGAGGGCAGATACAAAATAATCAGGTGAGACAGAGTCGCCGTCCTACTTGGAGATTACAGTATACGAGGGAGGGAGACCAGATATTTACAGATGAGGAACTGAGGCACAGAGAAGTGACTTGCCCTAGGCCACACAGCAGGTAAGGTCACCCGGTGTTAGTCTGCATGACAGAAGGGGGAAGAAAAATTAAAGGAAGAGCTTTCTAACTTCCCTGCATCTCAATCTGCCCTCTCCAACAGAGGGACTCTCAGGAGAGTCACTGCTGATGACGCCACAGCCTTCTACCCTTTGACTTCTGGCAAACCTTACTACCCCACATTGCCTGAGGGACCCCAGTCTTCTCAGATGACTGCCTCTACAAAAGGGAGTGGGGAATCAAAAAAAAAAAAAAAACCACCAGTGACCTGGACTCAAAAAATTAAAAAGCCATATACAAATGCAAGGTGCTATTATTGAATCTCTTTGCATCTCGGAGCTCACATATTTTTCCTGGGCATAATATCAATGATGGTGTCACGGGAGAGAGCAGAAGCTGCCATGAAAGGAATTTTTAAAAACCCCTTACAGCCTGTTTTGTTTATTTTCCAGTGTCATATGATTGCAAGGTTAAAGCATTTCTTCAGAAGGAAAAGAAAGAATTGGTAAAAAGAGTTGGAAGGGTCTCTGCATCCAATATTGAGGAGTTACATGGCCTAGTGGAAGGATCCTAGGCCTGGGAGTCAGAGGGACTGGGTTCTAATCTTGGCTCTTCCAGTTGCCTGCTGGGTGACCTTGGGAAAGTCACTTAACTTCTCCGTGCCTGTTTCAATCAATCCATGGTATTTATTGAGCACTCACTGTGTGCAGAACACTACACTAAGCACTTGGGAGAGTGCAATAGAACAGAGTTGGTAGAAACTTTCTCTGCCTACAATGAACCTATAGTCTAGAGGAGTCTTATCTTTTGCTGTCGAGTCATCTCTGACCCATAGCGACGCCATGGACACATCTCTCCCAGAACGCTCCACCTCCATCTGCGATTGTTCTGGAAGTGTATCCACAGAGCTTTCTTGATAGAGAAATGGAAGTGCTTTACCTTTAACTCCCTCCATGCAGTAAACTAGAGTCTGCACCCTTGACTCCCTCCCATGCTGCTGCTGCCCAGCACAAGTGAGTTTTGACTTGCAGCAGATGGCCTTCCACTTGCTAAACCCTGAGGTTGAGAGGACCTGATCAGGTTTGATACAGACCATGTCCCAGTGGGGCTCACGGTATTAATCCCCATTTTACAGGTCAGGCAAATGAGGCAAAAAGAAGTGATTTGCACAAGGTCCCACAGCAGACAAGTGGCAGTATTAGAAATACCTGGCAGGATTAGAAACCAGGTCCTCCTGACTCCCAGGCCACTCTCTATCCACTAGGTCATGCTATAGTGCCTGGCACTTAGAAAGCGCTTAACAAATTCTATCATTATCATCATTATTTCTCTCTGAATGTTGAGTGGAGGGGATGGGAGGGCCAGGAGGTCTTCTACTTCCATCTGCTACTCTCAAGTATTCACGTAGAATTTCCTGGTAATGGTTTCATGCTTCTAAGTTCTAGCCCCAAGTGGCAACTTCTTTCTTTGCTCTGGGCTTTGATCAAGGAAAGAGTCAATTCAGATGTCGATACAGCCCAAACCAGCCCCAATAGACACTCGCCCAGAAGGATTTTTGCAGTCTCCAAGAACTCTAATCCAGGTCTGGTACAGATGGATGGGCATCAAAAACTTTGGAAAAGATAAAGCACATGAATTCAAGCACCAAAAAGGGGTTGGTTTGGCAGTTTTTTCACAGAAAGAACGATCTCTAAAGGCTACCAGCTAAATACAGACAAAAATCAAAAAGCTAACTTTAATTTTTACAAGAGATGTAATTCTCATGCTTTCATTTAAATATGGGCAGCTTGAAATTAATTATAGCTGGAAAATTTCGTGCTGGGCCATCTTCATTTCTTTTCTGAGTTTGGAGAGTTTTGCCCTTTAGGCAACAGAGGCAGAAATGTCTTTCCCCCTTTAGGATTCAAAATAGAAATGAAAAACATCCCTCTATAAAAGGTCAAGATTTGGATTTGGGATGCTTGCCAATGGATATAAGAACGAAGCATCAAAAATAAAATGTTGCTACAATTCCCGTAATCACCCGACATGTCTGTAACGTCAAATTTAGGTTACATCACTTTCACTCTCATTGGCGTAAATTGTAAAGAGATGAGACATGACAGGCGAAATTTAACCTGATACAATGTAGAGCGATCCCTGTGATTCTTCTAAGTTATTTCAAATCAGTTATTTATGACCACTTTGGCTAACAATATTGATATATCGGTATTCGCCTTGTGGTTGAAATAATGTAAGCTGATAAATACACTGCTAAGTGAACAGTCAAGTACCTTTTCTTCACAGCGACTCAAATCAAAGACAAGTATTTCAGAGGGTCTCCAAACAGAACCAAACTGTGAAAACGCATTTCCTCTGTAGCTCGGTAGATTCTATAATTCACTTAGCGTACAACGTCCGTAAAAGAAGCTTTTAAAATCTTGCTTGTTTGTTGGATATTAGTTAACACTATAAAAAGTTTATGTTAATTAATGCTGCATTTTAATAGATTTCCTGGAAGTTTGTAACTGCATCCTATAAAGACTTTCAATATAATGTATTATACTATGGCTATCATAAACTCCGAAGCAATTCAAATATTCCTTTTATGTCTCAATAACTTCTCTCCAAAACTTACTACATTCAAATGGCTCAAACATAGGAATTAAAGGATTTTTTTTTTCCCCCCACGGGGGGACATTTTCAAGTTTTATGTCTTTCGTTCCAATCATTTCCTACACAACGCCACGTTAAACTAGTCAGGAAGGATGTAAGTTCAGAAATATGACCATTTTAGCACAGCATGTCCTCAATTCGAGCCATGGCTCAAGCTCTCAGTAATTCAGGCAGTTCAGATAAACAGCTTTATATTTTCAGTTATCTGGAGGACGCTTCCATACATTTTGGAGTTCTCTCTCCATTCCTTATCTTTACAAATTTACACATGAAGATCCCAACGATGTGAGCTCAAAGGATAACCTGCTTTTCATTTTGGGGAGGCAGAGGAAGAGTTTCAAGACACTGATCCACGGGAAATTTCCCCATATGAATAAGTTAGTTGATTTCAACCAGAACAATGCAGGCCTCTTGCATTTTTTTCCTTAGGAACTTCCAATTTCTAATCCCTTCACACCTCATTCTTTCTTAAATAACAATGGAAGAGAAATCTACATAATAGAGGTTTTCTTATCACCTTAGCATTCTCCTAGAAAATAAAAATGAGTGTGCTTTTATACATGGTGCCAAACTACCTCTAGGTGTTCTTTTTAAGATGCAAGTGACCTGAAAGGCAATTGCAGATGCAGAAACAATAAAAAACGGAAAGCCCTTTCAGCTTAGATTGGTTTCACAGATGACTTTCCATTTTCTGTATTTCACTATTTTAAAATGGATCCTGAGCCATCAACATGGCTGCCAATACGTGCGGCTGGCCTCTGAAAGAGGTCGTCTAAACCCTCTCTGCTCGCCTCCTGTCATAATACAGATAGAGTATTACAGTAATTGCTTTGGGGCTCCTAACCAGGGTGCTCAACTGTATCATTTGTGCCTCTTCCCATTCCAAAGGCTCCAGTTCTAAAACACTGGTCATCTGTATTCTATATCAGAGAGCATCTGCATTATATTATATTTCATCTCAATGCCAGAAAAGGAATACATTCCCGAACTTCCGCACACCATCGTTTAGTTTTCATCAAAACTCTAAGGACTCTCGGTGACATCAAAATCGAAACAACTACTAGAAACTCAAAATGATCAAAAGGATATTGACTGGCCGTGCCAGGTAATATGCCGACAAGAAAGAGATTTTTGTGGTTGAAAAGAGTTCAGTGAGTTAACGACGGCCTTAGTTTAAGTAAAATGACAGGGCATCGCATTAACCGATTCCAGGTTTAAGGATGGATTTAGCGATCCACCTGAGAACAATCATAAGGACAAAAAAAATCACACATGGAACCTATAATCACCATAATAATCAATCCTTTGGAAACACTGTCTCTTCTTTTTTCATTTTGTTCATAGCTCTAGGGAATTAGGATGAAATAGAGACCACTGTCATTTCATCATCATCATCAAAGGTATCTATTGAGTCCTACTGTGTGCAGAGCACTTCACTAAGCTCTTGGGAGAGTACGATATAACAGAGTTGGTTCCCTGCCCAAAACGAGCTTACAGTCTAAATGGGGAGACAGACATTAATAAAAATAACTTATATAATGCATAGATATGAACATAACTTTCTTGGAAACTCCACCCCGTTCTCAGTGGAGCATTATTTTTTACATTTCTTTGACTACATTCAATGCTAAAAATATTTTCTTGAGAATGTACAATAGTCACTTCATCCCGATATTTGCCAATAAGAAGTCTCTTCTCCATATAATGTAAATACAATTAGTTGATTTAAAGCACATTTCATGTTTTGCTTATCTCCTAAATGTTGCTGTTATGGTGTTCATGCAACATGAGTCACTCATACATATTCCTCAAGGAAGAGCCAAAAGATGGAAGGAAAATACAGCCTGAGGAAAAAGTCTATAAAGATTTCTCGCTTTTCTAATCCCTTCTCTCTAATGTTTCTTTGTAAATTTGTCAGATGGGAATGAAATTGCCTCATAACTCTCCAGACGTGAAGAGCATCACTGCACAAAATTACGTACTTGTCAAAGCAAGGGGGAATTTATGTTGGTGTTCCTGAGATGTGATTTTATTCAGTCTATTTCCTTTGTGCACATCATAGCAACTAGAGAGACAAAAACAACTAGTTTATGTTTTTTTTTTTACTCCGGCGAATTTTTTTGCTTCTATTTTTCCCTTTTGTTTCCTTATTCCCCCCATCCTTTCATCTACCGCTTATTGCTAGTGACAGTAAACTTCCACACAACAATGCTGTGATAGTAGCTATGAGGCTACCAATATTCGGTGGTTCAAACAAGTACCAAAATGATTTCCCTGCAGACAGTTCAGGAAGGTATGGGCTCTTTTCTGGACCCCAGAGTGACCCTGTTTGGGGAGGATTTTGGCGCATGAACCTTTAATACTCTTCCCTCCGGACAGAGATGTTCTTTCTGAAATTAATTCCTTGTGCTTGGTTTCATATTATAATTTGAACTTTTGTGCATTTCCTTTTGGAAGACCTCTGCCTTTGTATTTTGCTGTTTCAATGCACCCCTTACTTACTAGAATTACCATACGTGTCTTCCCGGAAATGCAGAAGTCCTATGTCCTGCGGTCACCCTGAAATAGTTTGGCGTTTGTCTTACTATCGCTTTTTTCTTCCCTTTTACACCCTGAAGGTAAATGTTTCAGGCTCACGCAAAACAACAATTGATAATCTAAAATTCTAATGCTATGCTGTTCATTTCCCTCTACCACGTCAAAGCAAATTAAACCATAGCTTGCTTAGCAGGAACTTGAATACAGCATGGCTAATATTCATGCTGTTTTTGAAAGCTGGTGCTCAGTAAGCAGAAAGTGATAAAAATATCGGTTATTCATTCATTCAATCATATTTATTGAGTGCTTACTGTGTGCAGAGCACTGTACTAAGCGCTTGGAAAGTACAATTCGGCAACAGATAGAGACGATCCCTACCTAACAATGGGCTCACAGTCTAGAAAGGGGAGACAGACAACAAAACAAAACAAGTAGACAAGCATCGATCCATCAAAATAGATAAATAGAATCATAGACATATACATATCATTAATAAATCAGAGTAATAAATATGTACAAATATACACAAGCACTATGGGGAGGGTAAGGGGGTAGAGCAGAGGGTGGGAGTAGGGGCGATGGGGAGGGGAGGAGGAGCAGAGGGAAAGGGAAGGCTCAGCCTAGTTATCAATCCAGATAAACTGATGAGTTTCCCCAAACATAGATATATAAATGCGTGTCAGATGGGGGTACTTATAATTCCAGTATTTCTCTACGTGCAGAAAATCTTCTTCATAGCACATGAACTTCTCGGAGAACAACCTAATTCTATTCAGAAATGTCACTGAGATCCAGACAGCCATACAACGACCCTTCCGTCCACAACTTCTGTCTTTCTTATTCCCCTTATACTCCTGTACATTTAGAACAAATATGACAGAGAAACGGAAGGACGGAAGGTGGAGAAAGACAATGCGATCTTTGGGTGCGCACCACATACACACACGCCTAGAAATCAGATGCTTCAGCCAAACCTTCATTAGGCACTTGGTTTTCAGGTAACAGCCCAAGAACATCCATCAGGATTATTAAGGGATCTTACGATCTCTTCTAGACCAAAATGGAGAAGAGATGGAGAAGAGTCTAACCAGCTTGGGGACTTCAATGCCTATTTATTTTAGATCTTTCAGAGAACATTTATCCATAAAAGTAATTATAAGGCTTAAGGGAAGAATTTTTTTTCCCCAGTTTCGTTCTTCTGTATTCCCTCTACTGTTTTGATCGGTACATACATTGTTTATAACTCCTAGTTTACTGGCCCCCAAAAATCATTACGATGTCTACCCTATGATATATATATGGTTGTTACCCTTTTAATGGATAAAAAAAGATTTAAGTTCTTCATTCTGTTGCATTTTGACAGCTGTTAGCCATCATTTTTCCATTCACCTGCATTTAGCAATCCCATAAAGGAAGGCAATCTTAGAACTAACAAGAGCTGGGCACTGCAAGGTGATAATTCTGTATCACTTTGGCCTATAAATACCTGACAAGCTTTGTGCTGAGTCAGCAGTCTGTAACAGAGAGGCAGCCTTGCCCTTTTATCTGTGTGAGTGTTTCACAGCAATTGGACTATCAGCCCCTGCAGTGAAAATCCATAGTATCGATCAGGCCATTTCTCCACTGTAATTCTTTTGTAGGAAATCCCTGATGACAAATTCTATCTGCACCACTTTTTGATCGCTGGTTTGATGTAAGCGATCTCCAAGGGCAGAGTTAAGCTCTTGGCCGTTCCACATTATCAAGCACCAGCTTTATTTACTGAAACTACAATTGTGGTCACCAAAAAAAAAAAATAAAAAAAAAATAAGGAGGCAGAGGGAGTGCTGAAAAAACGGAGTGCAATCATATTTCAAAAGAACGGGAAGCGGAAAAAAAAACAGTTGCATCAGCTACTTGACTCAAGTGTAGGTTATAAAAGCATGTTCCACATTTGTAAACACATAAATAGTGAAAATGTGTTTTGATAAAAATGCCTAGATGATGTAGGATTGTATATTGAAATTGAATTGTTTATATTTTTATCCTTTTTTCAAACATAGTAACCTCTTTCCCTGGCTGTACCCTATCTTGGCTGATGGAATTCTCTCACGAAGTGAGCATCTAAGTAAGCCTCTAAAACGAAGGAGACAGTCAGTGACTTGACCAAGCCCTCTCGAGCTTGAAGGAGAACATATTTCCTTATCTGTGGGCCTTCTGATTTCTCATCGCTATCAGAAATTCAACCTAAAATAGTGTCCCCTCACAATTCAGGTATTGGCATTTCTCCACCAGTACTTCAGCTTCTTTCCTAGAAATGCATTTTGGCTAGGGATAATATTTTTGAGAATAAAAATTAAAAATAATTGAATCTCTCTGCTGATGTTGATGCAGGAAGGAAAGGTGTCGACCAACCTACTCTCACATTAGTGCTCGGCTAGCTCGAGGATTGCCCTCAAAGCCTATCGATCAGTGGCTCGGCATCAACCTCGGTGAGATGTATCGAGTGGTGTCCCTGAGGGATCCATCCTGGGGCT
This sequence comes from Ornithorhynchus anatinus, assembly GCF_004115215.2. NCBI lineage: Eukaryota > Metazoa > Chordata > Mammalia > Monotremata > Ornithorhynchidae > Ornithorhynchus > Ornithorhynchus anatinus. The sequence continues at coordinate 9,837,747 of NC_041735.1, read as the reverse complement.
GGGCCCATCCATCAATTATCCGGATGAAGAAATTGAGCGCATGCTAATCAACTTTGCAGGTGACACCAAATTGGGTGGGGTTGATAACATTTGGGAAGTCAGGAATAAAATTCCAAGTGACCTTGATAAATGAGAAAAATGATCCTACAAACTCAGGATGAAATCCTCATACTTAGGAACACACACACACACACAAACATACACACCACAATTCAGCTCTCCTCCTCTTACATTACCGCTTTGGTGCTTTATTACAAACCTATTCACCCACCTCGGTCTTCTAATGCCAACATATTCAACACAGCTCAGTCAATCAGTTGTCTGGTCTTGTCTGTAGAGCCGTCTCCGACCCATAATGACACCATGGACACATCTCTCCCAGAACGTCCCACCTCCATCTGCCATCGTTCTGGTGGTGGATCCATAGAATCAATCAATAGTGTTCATTTCCTGAGCACTTAACTGTGAAGAGAGTGCTGTACTAAGCTCTTAGGGGAGTACAGTACAGAGTCAGAGACATGTTCCCCGACCACAAGAAGCTTAGTTTAGAGGGGGAGGCAGGCACTAATATAATTTACAGATATGTCTAAGTGCAGTGGGGCTGAGGGTGGGGTTAATATCAAGAGCTTAAAGGGTCAGATCCAAGTGCCTAGATGATGCAGAAAGGAGAGGGAGGGGTGGAAAGGAAGGCTTCATTTGCGAAGGCTCCTTAGAGATGTGATTTTAATATGGCTTTGAAAGTGGGGAGAGTGATGGTCTGTCATACATGGAGGGGAAGGCAGCGCGCATTAAAAGGAAAGACACGGGAAAGGGGTCAGCGGCGACAGACAAATTCGAGGCACAGTGAGCAAGCTGGTGTTGAGAAGCAGCGTGGCTCAGTGGAAAGAGCATGGGCTTTGGAGTCAGGGCTCATGAGTTCGAATCCCAGCTCTGCCACTTGTCGGCTGTGTGACTGTGGGCAAGTCACTTAACTTCTCTGTGCCTCAGTTCCCTCATCTGTAAAATGGGGATTAAGACTGTGAGCCCCACGTGGGACAACCTGATTCCCCTATGTCTACCCCAGTGCTTAGAACAGTGCTCAGCACATAGTAAGCGCTTAACAAATACCAACAGTGTCAAGTGTGCTCCTCATCCTATCTTTCTTACCTCCGATCTGCTATCCAGGTACTCCCTCCCTTCATATCTGACAGAACACTACTTTTCCTATCATCAAAGTCTTACTAAAATCATAACTCCTCCAAGAGGTCTTCCTTGACTATGCCCTTATTTTCCCTATTTTCCCTCCCTCCTGTGTCTCTGATAAACTTGGGTGTGTATCCCTTAAACGCTTTGATATTCACACCACTCCAGCCCCACAGCACCTATGTCCATATCCATCTGTCATTCAATTTATTGTCCAACTCTCGCTCTAGTCTGTACGCTCTCTTTGGGCAGGAAACCTATCAACTCCATTGTATTGAACTCTTGCAAGTGTTTTGCACAATGCTCTATACACAGTTAGAACTCAAATGCCATTGATAGATTGATTCAAGAGCTTAGTACGGTGCTCTGCACGGAGTAAGCGCCCCATAAATACGATTGAATGAACGAATGATTGAATTCTAGGATGCGTGAAGACTCACTAGGCACAAATTCAGCAGAAAAATACCCAAGGGGGTCGTACTGAACCATAAATTGAAAGGGTGGGAAATCTAGACCATTAGAATAAATGATTTTAAAAGCCAATATGGTATCAAGGTGTATTAAAAGGAGCATGACATGTAATATCTGGGAAGAAAGGCTTGCATTACTAGGTCAATTCCTCATGGAGTATTAGATGCATGCCTACAATCACTGAAAATGAGAACTTTGATCCCCATGGTCGATAAGCGGCATAGCCTAGCGATTAGAACTCAGCTCTGCCCCTTACCTGCCTGTGGCCATGGGTAAATCACTTAACTTCTCTGTTCCTCTGTTTCCTCACCTGTAAAATGGGGATTCAATACTTGCTCTCCCTCCTAGAGTGTGAGTCCATATGGGACCTAATTATTTTTTTTAATCATGCTAGTACTGAGTACAGTTCTTAACACATAGTAAATAACACATAGTAAATACTTAACAAATATCAATTATTCTTCAGTGTAATCTCTTTGTGGGTAGGAAATGAGTCGCCTTACTACTCTGCCCTTTCCAAGTGCTTATATAGTGCCCTACCCCAAGAGAATGTTCGCTAAATGTTCCTATTACTACAGAGAACTGACCGATTTATGAGAAACGTACTACTGCAGTCAAAGCCATAAAGATACCACCTTCTTCAAGGAAAAAGCTCATAATTATGGCATTTGTTAATCACTGTGTGCCAAGCGCTGTTCTGAGCACTGAGGTAAAGACAAGTTAATCAGTTTGGACACAGTCCCTGTTCCACATGAGGCTCACAGTCTAAGTAGGAGAGAGTAGGATTAAATCCCCATTTTAGAGATGAAAAAACTGAGGCACAAAGAAGCTGCTTGTTCAAGATCACCCAGCAGCAAGAGGTAGAGCCAGGATTAGAACCCACATCCTCTGATTCCAAGACCTACGTGCTGTTCCAAGACCTAGGGCACACTGCTTCCTTATAATTGAATGTCACTCCTCTTAACTACCAGTAATATGCAGTTAGTTATCCTTCATATCTATCAATGGATTGTACTTATTAAGTGCCTATCATGTGCAGAGTACTGTACTAAGCACTTGGGAGAGGTGTAATACAAAGGAGATGGTAGGCATAATAATAATAATAATGATATTTGTTAAGTGCTTACTATGTGCCAAGCACTGTTCTAAGCACTGGGATGGATACAGGATGATCAGGTTGTCCCACGTGGAGCTCACAGTTTTAATCCCCATTTTACAGATGAGGTAACTGAGGAGAAGTTAAGTGACTTGTCCAAGGCCGCACAGCAGATACAGGGCAGAGTGGGGATTAGAACCCAGTTCCTTCTGACTCTCAAGCCCGTCCTTCATCCACTAAGCCATGCTGCTGTTTACTAAACCATGCTGCTCTTCACTAAGCCATCCTGCTTCTTAAATGATCGACGCCATAAGTTAGCCACGACCCTCTCTCTCCTTTCCATTCTTCTTCTCCCCTTTTATTTACCTCTACACCTTACGTAACATGATGCCAAGTCTCAAAGTAAAGAGATATTGATATTTTGGGTTCAACGAAAGGAGAGAGAAGCAGTGAGAGAAAGAGAAAATAATCAAGTGATGTTTTTCGATTCCAGCTTCCTAACTCTGCCTGTCACTTCCAATTAGAGAAGTGACAGTGGTCTCACTAGTGATGGTGAGACCATCCAATCCATACTTCACTCTGCTGCCCGGATTATCTTTCTACAGAAACGTTCAGGACATGTCACCCCCCCGCCCCCAAAATCTCCAGTAGTTACCTATCCACCTCCATATCCAACAAACACTTCTCATCATTGAAAGCAGTCCATCACCTCTCCCCCTCCTACTTCACCTTGCTTCTCTCCTTCTACAACTCTGCCCGCACACTTCGCTCCTCTGGTGCCGCTAACCTTCTCACATCGCCTCAATCTCACCTGTCTCGCTGCCGACCCCTGGCCCACGTCCTACCTCCGGCCCGGAACGCCCTCCCTCCTCAAATCCGCCAGACGATGACTCTCCCCGCCTTCAAAGCCTTACTGAAGGCCCATCCCCTCCAAAAGGCCTTCCCAGACTAAGCCCCACTTTTCCTCATCTCCCACTCCCTTCTGCATCGCCCTGACTTGCTCCCTCTGCTCTTCCCCTCTTCCCCTCCCCACAGCACTTATATACAATGTATATATCTATAATTTTATTTATATTGACGTCTGCTTATTTGTATTGATGTCAGTCTCCGCCCCTCTAGACTGTGAGCTCGTTGTGGGCAGGGATTGTCTCTCTTTATTGCTGTACTGTCCTTTCCCAAGTGCTGTGTACAGTGCTCTGCACACAGTAAGCGCTCAACAAATGTGATTGAAGGAGTGAATGAATGGATGAAGTGGTGTCGGGCCTTCCATCACCAACAATCGTCTTCATCCTGAGACTTCAGGACTGAAAATTCTCAGGAAGGAATTGATTAGAGTTAGAGTTTGGAGGGCATGGCCATTCACATCCTCTCATTCCTGCCAGTCATGTCACCACTGGGGCACCCAAGCAAGGAGTATGCACATAATAGTTCTTTATGGACAGAACCCTGGGAGTCAAAGACCTGGGTTCTACCCCCAACTCTGCTGCTTGCCTGCTGTGTGACCTTGGGCAAATCGCTTAATTTATCTGTGCCTCATCTGTTAAATAGGAACTCAATACCCATTTTTCCTCAGAGACTGTCTCCAACCTAATTATCTTGTATCTGCCCCACTGCTTGGCACATAATAAGCACTGGCCTGGGTTCTAATCCTCCCTCTCCCACTTATCTGCTCTGAACTTGGGCAACTCATTTAACTTCTCCGTGCCTCAGTTACCTCATCTGAAAAAAGGGGATTAAGACTGTGAGCCCCGCATGGGACATTGGCTGTGTCCAACCTGATTAGCTTGCATCTATCCCAGAGCTTACTCCAGTGCCTGGCTCAGAGTAAGCACTTAAGAGATACCATTAAAAAAAAGGAGTGGAATTCCACAATTATTTACAGCCTTGACCTCAATATATTGCCAGTCCTGTGCCATTACCCAGCTGAAGGTTGGGCAAATATGAAAAGTGGGAACAGAACGGAAAGAGGAGTTAGGGAAATGGGTGAATTAGGACATGGCAAAAGTCAAAGGGGAGGCAGTTAGGGAAGCAGGAGATGACAGGGCTGAATAAGGAGTGGGGAAGGGATTTCAGCAATGTGTTGAATTTAGGGGTTTTCGGTTCAGAAAGATACAAGCTAGAACTAATAGAAAAATCTTCCTGGGGAATTGGATTTATTTTTCTCCAAAAATAATTCTCTTGTCTTTTAGGCACATGCAGCATACTTTAAAGTATGATTCAGGACCAACAAATTCTGGAAGAGCCAATATTTAGAAACTCTCTTTATGAGATTTTAAGACAGTGCTATAAATCACGCTATACCTATCCATCCTCCAATGAATGATACATTTATTTCTATATTTGTGGCCCTACTCACTTTCCCTCAGAAAGCTTGTAAGGTTTGTTTAATGCGAGCATTGGGTGCATATTGAAATACTTAATTTGCAGCATCTTTATGTTTCAAAATTGTATTTAGACAAACTGCTTTAATTTTCACTAAGGCCAACTGGAATCAAATGATCTTTTTTCCAGGACCCCGAAGCCCCGTCTGCCTAGAAATAACCAACCAACTGCCCTTAGGTACCAACTTTCTCAGTGAAACCAGCGGAAACTGCATCCATATTTCTGAGGACAGATTCTCACTTCCCGAAGTTGGATGCAGAAAAGCCTATTAGGAACACCAGTACATTCCAACTTCAGTGAAGGATCGATCCCTGTAGGACATTTCCTGTTTTCAGTGCAGAGAGCCCTCAATATTGTTGTTACTCTTGTGATGATCATTAGTAATTCCTATGCAGATTGAGCCCTGACAATGATTTTGGCATGCTGAATGAGACATAAGGAAGCAATAGGCCTTGCCTTGGAAAATTTCCATTTCAATCACTCGGTCGAATATTAAATACAGGTCTAAAATGGGGGAGGGGGGTACAATCCGACTCTTAAATTAAGTCACCCCGCCAAGTATTTCATTAATGTATCCGAGGAAAGGTCAAACGGGTCTCTGTGAAGCAGGTCAGCAGTGTGGTCTATTGGATAGAGCATGAGTCTGGGAGTCAGAAGGACCTGGGTTCTGAGAAGCGGTGTGGTCTAGTGGATAGGGGCAGAAGGACAAGGGTTGCAATCCTGGCTCCGCCACTTGTCAGCTGCGTTACCTCGGGCAAGTCACTTCTCTTTTCTGTGCCTCAGTGACCTCACCTGTAAAACGGGGATTAAGACCGGGAGCCCCATTTGGGACGGGGACTGTGTCCAACCCGATTTGTTTATACTTAGTTCAGTGGCTGGCACATAGTAAGCACTTTACCAAATATCACAATTATTATTATTATTCATCCCGGCTCCGCCACTTGACTGCTGTGTGAACCTGGGTGAGCCACTTAACTTTTCTGTGCCTTGGTTACTTCAACTGGAAACTGGGGATGAAGGCTGTGAACCCCATGTGGGACACTGGGCTACATCCAATTTATTAGCTTGTATTTACCCCAGCGCCTAGTTCAGTGCCTGGCACATAGTAAGTGCTTAACAATTACCATTTAAAAAAGAAATCACAGCATGATCTCAGCCATCCCCATGATGGTTCTGCCAATTGATCTACTTTCCCCGCTTTGGAAATGAGACTGCGTCTCCATATTCCAACCCAGTTGCTCTCCACCATGGTCACATGGGGACCTTCCTAGAGAGAGGGCACGATCCGGACTTCTCTTTTTTTCTCGACTTTCTCTGTGAGGGACCCTTCTTCTTGCCCCCACTGAACAACGGACGGGAGGTTCTTGCAGGTTTGCTCTAGGAGTTCGATTGTTGGAACAAGCCCTATTATCGTATCAGTGAGCCATAAAGTGAAAACTTGGGTTTTTTCCAGAGAATGACTGCCTCCTGTGATGATCGCTTAGAAAATGGAAATTGGAGTATTCGAGGAAGTTATAAATCTAAAAAATGATTATGTGTTGCTAGTCAATGGGCCCCATCATACGAACAGGAGAGAAGTGGGTGTGGAGGGGGTTTTGGAAGAGGCAGTGGAAAGAACCCATTCAGGGAAGCTTGAGACAGGCTGGGGAGGGAGGGAGGGGGGTAGGATTGGCTAGTGAGGAAATCCAGGTTCTTGTTCCTGTATCTCTATTTCCCTGCTGTGCTAGGCCAAATCAATCAGTCAGAGGCATTTACTGAGCACTCACTTTATGCAGAACACAGTACTAAGCATTTGGGAGTAGACAATACAACAGGGTTGGTAAACACACTCCCTGTCCACAAGGATCTTGCAGTCTAGAGAGGGGGAGACAGATAATAATAATAATAATGGTATTTGTTAAGTGCTTACTATGTGCCAAGCACCGTTCTAAGCCCTGGGGTAGATACAAGGTCATCAGGTTGTCCCATGTGGGGCTCCCAGTCAATCCCCATTTTACAGATGAGGAAACTGAGGCACAGAGAAGTTAAATGGCTTGCCCAAGGTCACACAGAGAAAAGTGGTGGAGCCGGGATTAGAACTCACATCCTTTGACTCCCAAGCCCGTGCTCTTTCTACTAAGCCACGTAAATCAACTGGGTGTATTTCATAAGTGCAAATTGCTTAACTTATTTGGGTCTTGGTTTTATCACCTGTGAAATGTGAATTAAACACTTGTTCTCCCTCCCTCTAAAAACCCCATATGGGTCAGGGATTGTCCCCAACCTGATTATCTTTTCCCAACCCCAGCATTTAGTACAGTGCTTGGCATATATTAAACACTTAAATACCACAATTATTATTATTATTATTATTATTCCCTGAGTAACAATAATTATATCAATTTCATTCATTGAGCAATTACCAGGGGCAGAGTACTATACTAAGCACTTAGTACAAATAATAATTGTGGTTCTTGTTAAGTGCTTATTGTGTACCAAGCACTGTACTTATTGCCATTGTTCTTGTCTGTCCGTCTCCCCCGATTAGACTGTAAGCCCGTCAAACGGCAGGGACTGTCTCTATCTGTTGCCGACTTGTTCATTCCAAACGCTTAGTACAGTGCTCTGCACCTAGTAAGCGCTCGATAAATACTATTGAATGAATGAATGAATGAATGAATGAATGAATATGGGTAGTCCAACGTCCAGCCTTCCCCCTCCTCCTTTTAGCCAAGTTCCCCAGGACAATCTTGTTTTTTGTTTGTTCATTTGTTTTAAATGGTATTTGTTAAGCTCTACGTGCCAGGCACTGTGCTAAATGCTGGGGTAGACACAAGATCATCAGGATGAACGCAGTCCATGTCCCACGTGGGGCTCACAGACTTAATCCCCATTTTACAGATGAGGTAACAGAAGCACAGAGAAGATAAGTGACTCGCTCAAGATCTCACGGCAGACAAGTGGTGGAGCTGGAATTAGAACCCAGGTCCTTCTGACTCCCAGGCCTGTGCTCTATCCCCGGGGCCACTCTGCTTCCCAATCCTTCACACAGCTCCCCTGGAGTAACTCTCTTCCCAGCCCTTTGCCCATCCTCAAGGGGAGAAGCAGGATAGCTATGGATAGGTCAGAAACTTCTGAAATATGAGCAGTAGCTTCTAATAACAAATCTACATCCCTTCTCTTGCTCCTCTAATGCTAACCTTCTCACTGTTCCTCAATCCTGTCTATCTCGCCGCTGATCCTCGCCCACATCCTGCCTCTCTCCTCAAATCCGACAATTACTCTCCCGCCGCTTCAAAGCCTTATTGAAGGGATATCTCCCCCAAGAGACCTTCCCTGACAAAGCTCTCCTTTCCTCTTCTCCCCACTCCCTTCTGTGTTGCCCTGACTTGCTCCCTTTAGTCATCCCTCTCCCAGCCCCACAGCGCTTACCTGTAATTTATGCATTTATGTATTTATATTCATGTCTGTGTCCTCCTCTAGACTGTAAGCTCATTGTAGGCAGGGAATGTGTCTGCTTACTGTTGTAATGCACTCTCCCAACTAAGCACAAAATAAATTGGATTGAATGAATGCACTTATCATGTAAAGAACCAGTCAATCAGTTGCACTCACTGGGTGCTTACTATGTGCAGGGCACTGTATTAAGCACATCAGAAAATAGAAGGCAACAGAGTTGGTAGATGCTATTCCCGCTCACAAGGAGCTTAAAGTTTACTGGGGAAGACAGATCCTGAAATAAATAACGATAGTGAAAATGGAGGGAAAGCTGTAAAACCTGAAGTCATGCAGCTTCTCTTTCATATTTTAAGAGAAAACGTGTGTGTGGCTTTCTTTTAGCATTGGAGATGACCCTACTAACCGAGTGACCCTAACCTTGGGAGTGGGTTCGGCTGGAAAGACCAAGGCTCAACTCGGTCAGTCTATTTTTTGGTGGGTCCCTAAATATGCGCTCCCCTATCACTGCTTTCTAATCTTAGTACCTCAATCGTCTTGAAGCTTCCTCTGCCTCACTTGGCTCTATCTATTCTGAAACTGAAAGTTGTTCTGGGACCGTAGGACTCAAAGGAGTCAAGATTGAGCAGTGTCCACCTGAAAGAAAGGCTAGAAATTGCTAATGTTGGGATATCCTGGGTTAAGAAATGCTTAGTACAATCCTCTGCACTCAAAAAGTGCTTAATAGATACAACTGAATGAATGAATGAATGAATGAATGAATGAATGAATGAATGAATGAAAGTTGAATACCAGTTTAGGATTAATCTGCAGGCCAAACTGGATTTTATTTCTACACAGTTGCTCTCGTGGAGCTTCATACTCTTGCCCAGAAAAGGGAGACTTTAGATTCTCCCTATGTATTTTCTGTACTTAAAATCCATCTCTTGCTTTGCCATCTGTGAAACTAACTCCAGGGGGGAAAAGATCCCAAAATTTCTCCAAGTCTGCGAGTCAAAGCTTTAGGCTTTCTTCTCTATCCAGCTGCTGTACTCAGAGAGGTGCAGCCAATCCCCAAAGTCTCAGATGCCTTTTGGGGCGTTCACATCTGATAAGCCACGGACTGAAGGCAGCAACTTCCCTGGGGATGAAGGTGAGACAGCCTGAGTGTCCCCTTTTTCTCCATGACGGGGCTGATCAGGGAAGGCTGCCCTAGAAGAGGATTCCCAGTTTCTTCCAGGGTAACACATCCCCGGAGTCTTGGGTTCAAACTCCAGATGTGGACACAGGCCCAGGAGGGGCTTTTCCCCAACCAGCCCCCTGCAACACCCATGAGAAACCGTTACAGCAACCAAGAGTCAAACCCAAGACAAAAATCCCTGGCACTTTCAAGAGGGGAAAAAAAATCGCAACCCCTCATATCAGCATTGAAATAAAAAAAGAACTCCTTATTTTATCTCAAATCACAGTGAAGAGCCGTAAAAGGGGCAATGATAGCTTGCATGAGTCACATTTCTACCAAGGCACGTTTCTTGGACAATTTAATATGCATCCGTGTTCGATACATTTACTCCTAAAATCCAAGATAATTTTTCTTTAAATACAGGGAAACTGGTGACAGCAATATTAGATGGTATACTGGGAATATATCAGCTCCGCTGGATTGTGGAGATCCGGATGGGAGAAATGCAAACAGAAAAGAGAGCTTGGGGAGGGAATGAGGTGAAGAGCAATGAATGTGAAATCTAGCAGTAGTTTGGAAAAATTCCACCAAGTCATACGACACATCCCTTTGCTCATCCCTGCGTTGAGAAGGGTAGAACAATAGCAAATGAAATAGGGAGGATTTTAATTCATGGCATCAAACTCTGTTTTGAAACATTTTCTTAAGAAAAGAGAGGAGAAAGTCATCCCTCATTAAACATTACGTGAAGGTTTGGAGACATTTTCTCACCATTCATCCCTCATTATGGGGAAAAATGCTGCAGCCATTGTCATTCAGATTCAACCCAAAAGGTCAGTTCTTCCACACTGTGAGTGTATAGGGGGTTAGAAACATTAATGTAACAGTCTAAGAAGCAGATATGGAAGCAAGCTATCTTTTTTGCTCCATACTAGGGGTTTTCAATGTTTTTCTGACCAAGGCTTGTCCCTCTCCAAATTCTCATAAACCTGCCCTGGACTTTTTGATAACTGTGACATTTGTAAAGTGCTTACGATGTGCCGAGCGCTGAAGTAAATGCTGGGGTAGATTCAACAGTGCGGCCTAGTGAAAGATCCTGGGTCTGGGAGTCAGAGGATCCGGATTCTAACCCTGGCTCCACAGCTTGCCTGCCTTGTGACCCTGGACTAGTCACAACTTCTCTGTGCCTCAGTTTTCTCATCTGTAAAATTGGAATTCAATCCCAGTTCAATCATTCATTCATTCAATCATATTTGTTGAGCGCTTATTGGATGCAGAGCACTATACTGAGTGCTTGGAATGTACAATTCGGCAACAGAGAGAGACAATCCCTGCCCAACAATGGGCTTACAGTCTAAAAGGGGGAGACAGACAGCAAAACAAAACAGTTAGCCTTCCTACTTAGACTGTGAGCCCTATGTGGTCCGGAGACTGTACCTTATCTGACTGTTCTATATCCACTCCATTGCTTATCATTATTATTACAAGATAGGCTGGATACAGTCCCTATTCCACCCAGGACTCACAGTCTAATAGGAGGGAGAACAGGTGAATCCCCATTTTACAGATAAAGCTGGGGCACAGGGAAAAGCTAAATGACATGCCCAAGATCACACAGGTGGGAGTAATGGAGCCAGGATTAGAACCCAGGTTTTCTGACTCCCAAGCTCTCCCTCTTTCTACTCGGGCACCCTGCTTCTTCCTCATTTTCAAAAATTCTCCTTTTCCTCATCAGAAGGATTTGCAAGACTCATGAATACTTAACTAATTGAAACATGATAGAGCTAGGAGCATTCCATGTGTCTGTCCACACTGGCAAGCGTTTCAGGGGAGTGGAGAAGAGGGAGAAGGACAGAGAAGCAAGCCAGGAACCGGTACTGATTGAGGTAGGATGGCCGAAAGTCAGGAGATGAAGCCCCTCTGCTTTATCTTCCCCTTCCTTTATCTCCTCTTCGACTCCCGGAGTAATGGGAGGAAGGGAACTTCAGGGCCGGGTCTGCAGAAGGGGAAATTTCTGCCTCCCTCATAACTTTTCTGCTTGGCTCAGAATGGAGCCCGGCGGCCACGGGCTTAGGAAAATAAGATGAATGGATTCCTTGAGAAATGCTCAGTTGGAACACGAGGCAGACGAAAACTAATTGATAGCTAATTCTCAACTAATTATTTTTGCCCAAGAGAAAATTCATCGGTTTGTGATATCATAAAATCCAAGAGCCAGAAGGGAATTTGAGACGTCGACCGAAACGGTTTCGGCCAGGATGCTCTGAGAGATGCTATAAAATGACGTCATCCACAACTCCACTCCAAGGTGAGCCCAACCAGCCGGCCCCATGCCACGTTCCCAGACCCCCCCACGCCAGCATTGGTTTCAGCTCCTGGTCAAAGGAAGCAGTGAGATGGTGGGGCCAGAAGTGGTGGAAGCCAGAGGTGGAAACCCAATTCGGGTCAACGCATAGGCGGAATGAGGCTAAGGTGACTAGATTTTCTGATCATCTGTTGGGATGATACCAGGGTCCAGGGAATCAGTGATGAAAAGGGGGCAACATGGGAAGCGGGGGGGGGGGGAGAGAGAGAGAGAGAGAGAGAGAGAGAGAGAGAGAGAGAGAGAGAGAGAGAGAGAGAGAGAGGGGAAGAAAGGGAAAGGAGGAATTGGAAAAAGAAAGCCCAAAATGAGAAAGGGTACTAAAGTGAAAAGTAAGCCCCAGCCCAACACAGCAGCCTCTAGGTGGATGAGGCAGCCCCGCCTTAGGGCGAAATCCACTGATCCACAACATTTACCTATTTGTGGTTCTCATCCCAAACCTCCCTTTGGACGCAGTCCTCTCTCGGCTGCTTCCAGGAAAATATCCAAGACGTCTCAGTGCACGGATCAACATTCTCGCTCTAATGTCATTGCTCAAACTCATATCACAGATGTCCTTCGAGATGCTTTTTCAAGTTCTCCCTCTCATTCCCCAACATGTAAGCAAAATCCATGATCCACTCCTTCCCTTTTGACTCATTTTTTTGCAATTATTGCATATATTTCTATATATTTACATTGAATGGCTGGGTATTTTGCCTCTCCTACTAGAACCTAATTTCTTAGGAAAGTATTGCATTTATTCTTCTTCTATATATATATATATATATATATCCTACATCTAATGCAATGGCATGTATCTTATGAGAACTGCACAAATTCTTATTGACTGATATGCTGACAATCCTTGGGTGCATATCTCAAGCTCACTGAACTCTTTTTGGCTTCAGTGAAATTAAGTCAAATTTAGTAAATAAACTCAGGAGTTTCAGGGTCGGCATGGAATCACATGGCTTCCATAGCCTCTTTAAATACATTTCGCTCCATGGAGAGAAAATACTAAATCCTAGACATCAGAAATCTATTCAGCAATGGAATTCTCTCACTGTTTGTGAGCAGAGTCCTGAACTAAGCATTTGGGGAGAGTATTGGAGTGTAAACAGACATGATCCCTACCCTAAAAGCTTACGATCTATCAGGGGAAAAAGGAATAGAAATCTCCATTGTTCAGTTCCAAATTACTCACATCTTGTGCAGCACTGGTAGATTATCATTTCATGATTTGTCTGACTTACAGAAGGCTTATGATTTGCAAAGCCCACAGCAGACAGTAAGCTCCACAGTAGGGAACATATTTGCCAGCTCTGTAGTGTTGCACTTTCCCCAGGGCTTTGTACAGTATTCTGCACAGGATAAGAGCTCAATAAATAACATTGACTGATTATTGATATTAAGCAGTGGCTGAATTAAACATCAAAATCAGGTACTGCACAATTCTGCAAGAGCAAAGGAGCAGAAATCATCATTTCAAGGGACTTGCTTCAATTCTTCGCATTATAGCTGAACTCTAGAGTGGATTGTCTCTATCTGTTGCTGAATTGTACATTCCAAGCGCTTAGTATGGTCCTCTGCATACAGTAAGCGCTCAATAAATACGATTGAATGAATGAAAGAAAGTGCCAGGAGGGCAGGAGCAGAACCTCTGAATTCATGTTGTCTAAACTCTTGAGGCAGTCGCATTCCATTTCCCAAAAGAGCCAGTTCTCGGAGGCACGATTAGCTCAGGTTATTTTAATGCCTTGCTAAGTCAGGAACTGTGTGTCAACCTCCAAATCTCTGCATGTTTGGTTTAATAATAATGGACAGCAATAAATCTTAGCAAAGAAAAAATATCCACATGTTCCTTCTCTTTGAAATAAACATGTGCTTTGAGAGAAAGCAGCTGTGTTTTAAAATTTTTATTTTTATAAATTACAACAGAGATCTCGCCAGATCCTCTGAATAAATTACTTCTCTGGGTACAAGTTAGAGGGTTTGGGAGGAGGAATAACGCTAACAAGTTACTTGGGATTCATTAGGTGTCCTGTGGCGGCAATTTCCAAATTGCACTTTCCAAAGTGGCTAACCCCAAGGAAATAGTCTCCTTACCGACGGGAGCGTCTAGGAAACTGGATTAGAACAGTAGAAGTCTTGGAAGAAATCCGTTCGATGACTCTTGTACTTATAAAATGCCTGGGATGGTACGGACTGCCCTAACGAAACTGTGCCGACTGAAATGTTGCTGTTTTCTGATGTTCTGTTTGGTTTTTGTCCCCCTGGTGAATAGGCAGGATAGAAGCGGACTCTCTCTCTCCGCCAAAGCAGAAGGGGATGCTACAGGAGGATCCGTGGATGGGATTTAGTCACTGACACCTACAGTGCAGCCTGACCTCCTCTGGGAGAGGTGAGGAATCCAAGGCAGCTTGTGATCCTGGGTCACAGCACAGTGAGCCTCCGCCAAGCTCGAGGAGATAATAAGCTTTGGCTTTCAGCACGACTCCCTCTGTCGGCTGGGGTTTCAGGATGGAATCCCAAGCTACCTGATGATAATTAGCAGCAGCAGCAGCAGCAGAAAGAGGCCAGCCTGCTCCACCACCATTCCAAGTGGGCGGGCGTAGGTTTAGAGGCCGGGGAGGGGGATTGACACATAAACCATCAAACGACAGAGTGCAATTCGTTCCATTAGGATGGGGCGCATCGTTTGACATGGTGCGTAGAGTTTCCGCCCTTTGTAACAGGAGCTGACAGAAATTTAGAAGAACTCGGTTTAAGATCGAAAAGCGGCGATCGATTCCGACAGGCTCCGCTCAACTCAATTCTTTCCCCCCTGCACCGCCCGGAAGCCGACGCTCGCGAACAGTGAATTTCTTCCCCGAAGTTCAAGGGGTAAGATGCAAACACGAGCAGTAAAAAGACCTGCACGTCTCTAGCTTGTAGGGGTCGTAATTCTTTCCGGCAAAGTTACCTTTCCTGTTTCTATGAATTACTCTTACATTCTTGTAAGAGATATGGTTTGAGGTATTTATGGTGCATTCAATTCTGCTATCATTGATTTATTGAACTAAACCTGCTCCAGGATATGATGTAAAGCCCCTAATTCCAAAAACCCTTACATCTTGGTGAGTACAGCATTTTCTGCCCTGTTGCCCTCAAGCAGATGACCAACAGAGATAAACAGAGGGCACTCCACTCCTCCTTGCAATGCGCTTGGCGATGTGAAGGAATCAATCAGACAAAAGCAGATTATTAGAGTGTCTGAAAGAGATCAAACATTGCTGGCATCTGCACCCACACACGGCTGATTTACAGGCAAGCTGATAAAGTGCTGCAGCTCACTGTCAGAAGTACATGACAGCTCCTCTGGCTCTATGGATAAATTATTGCTGAAGCTCATGATAACATTTCTCCACCTAGCAACCAAACATAACAGGATGTGGCTTTTAGTACTAAGAGCCCAAATGATACAAAGAGCAACCCAGGAGCCCTACAAGCAGGAGGGAAACAAGTTAAGGGGAAAAGGAGCGAGCGAAGACACGGGTGCATGGCGTGGCCAATCGATTCGGCTGCGGCGCGGGCTTTTTATCACGCGATCTGAATACCGTCGGAGGGGAGAATTAAGGAGCGCTCTTCCCGCAACCTAAGTCTGTTCCCACAATCCACACGATGTCGCAAGGAGATTAGGTGTTGGAAGACTGATGCCACGCAAACGGGCCCAGCAACACAGCACCGTCAAACAGCCATGTTTTTCCACTTCTGTTCTACTGCATTATATACTACTTTGTCCTTTTGCAACTTTCTAGGATCGAATGCAGTGCAATAGCAATCAGTGGCAAGACATTCTGCCTGTGGTGGAAATGACAATAATAAAGGAAATCCGTAACCCCAGACATGCCGATGGTGGTGGGATCTCAATCCCCGTTGAATCAACGGTGATAATCATAGGTTTGTTCCTCAAAAAGTCCTTCAGGACCACAACTACCATAATAGAGCTGAATCTACCATAATACAGCTGAAATGCCCATTCACACCTTTGAAAGGTTTTGCTGGTTGGGAGTAACGTGCAAACACAGTTAACACACACGTTGTATAAGCCCCATTTGCGGTGGTCAGCCTTTTACTTGAAAATAGAAGTTGAAGAAATACACCGTTTTTCCTTCACTGCTTTTTTAAGGTCTCTTCACTCAGTGAGATGTACGTATTTTTCAGCAACTCTGCTTGTGTCAGGAATTTCTAACCAATCAATGTCCATTCTGCTACACCCCGCTGGAAGGGACTGGGAACAAAACCAGTCCAAGGGATTTTCAGACAGAGACACCAGAGACAGGCTGATAGAGCCAGGCATTGTATGACCAAGTCCTGCCTCTTCTCTTCCAAGAGGGTATTTTTTTTCCAGAGCACAAAGCGGACAGCGGGTGGGACATAGACAGAGAGTTACAGAGGGAGACAGAAACAGAAAAGAGGCCAAGGGAGAGAGAAACGGAGAAGACGACAAGGAGGAAGAAACACAGAAGAAAATCTTGACCAAGGAGAGGACCGTGGAATCCCTATATAAGAAATCCTACACTAACCACAAAAATGGTGTAGCATAGTAGCTTCCCCTGTGGAAGAATATTGAAAAGCACAAAAAAGTGGCAGGTCAAAAGATTCTACCCCAACTTGCCTGCTATAAGACATCACATGGCCTAGAGCACAGGCCTGGGAGACAGGAGGAGATGGGTTCAAATACTGGCTCCCCCCATTGTCTGCTCTGTGACCCTGAGCAAGTCACTTCACTTCCCTGTGCCTCAGTTTCTTCATCTGTAAAATGGGGATTAAGACTGTAAGCCCGATGTGGGACAGAGACCATGTCGAACCCTATTTGCTTGTAATCCCCCTCTTGCTCAGTACAGTGTCTGGCACACAGTAAGCACACAACAAGTACCACAATTATTCGTATTGTCACAACTTCTCTGTTCCTTGGTTTCCTCATCTTTAAAATGGGGATAAAATACCTGATCTGCCTCCCTCAGACTGTGTCCCCCACGGGTCAGGAACTGGGTCTTATCTGATTATCGTTAATCTACCCTACTGCTTAGCAAGGTAAGCACTAATAAATACTATTGTTAATACACATATTTCCAGGATGGTTTGCAGACTGCCATCACACTCTGGTAAACTCACATGAAATGAACATCTGTTTGGTACTTAACTTTGGCCAAACCTGTGGTAAGCCCTTGGCATCACCAGACTGAGGGAAGTCCTCAACATTCCTACTGACAGGAAACACCACACTGAAAAGTTGTAGGCTTGAATTCCCCCTCCCAACAAGACTGCAGACGGTGATAAAAACCTACAGACCTGCTCAGTCTCCAATCAGGCCTTCCAGGTCAGTGGGGAGCAAATGGTGGTAACCGTCTTTTCGTACAGAAAAAGTGCAAAAAAACTGCATTTGGAAAGAAGTAAACAGGGACCAGGAAACGGAAACCAAGTAAGGCCTAGAGCCCAACTTTTATCCTCAGAAACACAGTAAAATGAAAATGTATCTGCTATTCTAA
Organism: Ornithorhynchus anatinus; assembly: GCF_004115215.2. NCBI lineage: Eukaryota > Metazoa > Chordata > Mammalia > Monotremata > Ornithorhynchidae > Ornithorhynchus > Ornithorhynchus anatinus. The sequence continues at coordinate 9,820,144 of NC_041735.1, read as the reverse complement.
TCTGCTAATCTATCGACATTTTTTAAAAACTATCCTTTCCATAAAAATGAATCTATAACGTTTGAGCAATTCACACTTTGCCCAGCTGAGTTTTGGTGTTTTGGGCTCCACTGACCCAAAGAAAGCCACATCTTTCTTTTATTAATAAGGCAGTTCTCGTCAACACTTCTTTAATTTCCTGTATTTTTCTATCACGGACATAATTCACTTTATTCCTTATCCCAAGAATGATAACAGAGTTCCTATAAAAATGAACATTCAAGATCAAAGAGAAACCTAGATTATAAACAAATTACAACTAGGCTCACTTTGAAATCTTAACCTAATTAAGCTCAAACACTTTTGGCAAAAGCTTAAAAACTTGGTAGTAACTGGAGCGTCATTAAAGAGAGAGAGAGAGTACACATACAATAGAGGGAGAGTGTGGAGAAAGGGGAAGAGTGAAAGATCATTTTAAGTGTTTTCATCTGCAAAACAAATATTTGACTCTCACAGTTACTACTCTTTTTTAATGAAACTTTAATAACGGCTTTCCCTTTAAAAGGAAATACCGGCTCCTCATTTGTGAAAAGTCAAAAAATATGCTCTCATTCACCTTCAGGTGGAATTATTAAGAGGGAGGGCTAAGATTACAGTCTAGTAAATGCCAAGGCATGCATTAAAAAGCTACTGATGAAAAATATGCCTTATGCCATGGGTGTAAGGTTGACTCTGTCCTGACTAAGAATATACAAATAATATCTTATTGATATTTTGTCTTCTGAAACAAGTTACTCAGTAAAGTCCCCACCAATTCTCAACCTCCGCTGGAGACTGCAAAAATTTTCAGAGGAAAATAACCAAACTTCTTAATTCAGATTTTGAAATTTAAAAAATATTAAATTCAACCTCAAAATTGGTTTTAATAATGAAAAGTAATGGTGATATAGTGAACAAATGGAAAGGCAGCATGACTAGTGGAAAGAGCATGGAATTGGTTGTCAGGAGACCTGGGTTCTAATCCCAGCTCCTTCGCCGGACTGTTGGGTGACCTTGAGCAAATCACTCAACTTCTCTGTGCCTCGGTCTCCTCATCTGTAAAATAAGGAAAAAATCCTGTTGTTCATACCTCTTTAGACTGTGAGCCCTGTGTGGTTCAGGACCTTTGTCCGATGTGCTTATCTTGTATTTACCACATCCCTTGAGAGATAGTAAGTACTTAATGCAATAATAATACTAAAAAGAAGAATTAACTATGCAACCTTCTGATTCTTCTATGTGTTTGTCATCTTTAGGACTTTCAAGGCGAAGTGTCTCAGTGGGGCAAACAGCTGAGGATATTGTTATTGTTACATTACCCAACAAGAGTGGCACCGTGAATTTAGCCAGCACTTTCATTTTTCCAAAGATTTTTCAACTCCAACATCTCACTTTAGTTTCACAACATACCCGTAAGGTATGGGGAGGCAAGATACTGGTATTATACAATATATAATATTATTATTATATTGTCATTCCCCTTCTAGACTGCAAGTTCATTATGGGCAGGGAACATGTCTGCCAATTCCATTGTACTGTAGTCTCCCCAGCTCTTAAAACAGTGCTCTGAACATAGTAAGCACTCGATAAATACCACTGATTGATTGATTGATTATATAGATGAGACAAGTGCGGCACAGAGAAGAACTTGCCTGAAGTCACACATATCTTCAGTGGTCGAGATGAGTCATGCCAGTGTGCTGTAATGACAAAGATATTCCAGCCAGACTTCGAAAACTCTGATCCTGGACCAGAAGCAACATCCAATTAAAATGGAGCTTTTCTTAAGGGAAAGTCCAATCGAATCAATCTATTTGGTGAAAACACCTATTTCACAAACTTCTGCCAGGAAGCAATGGCTCACAATGGTAATCTGGATTTCTGATTTAACACCAGTAATAATATTAAGCACTTTGCTTTGTGAACAGCACCGTACTGATCATGGGGAAACAACACACGAGTGGACATTAGACATGGTTTCTGGCCCTCAGGGAACTTCAAATCTAAGACTATAAGGCAAGGGAGGAGGGACTGGCAACAGACACAAAAACGCACACACAAAAGGCAGAGAAACAGAATGGCTTAGTGGAAAGAGCACAGGCTTGGGAGTCAGAGGATATGGGTTCTAATCCTGGCTCCGCCACTTGTATTCTGCCACTTAACTTCTCTGTGCCTCAGTTAACTCATCTGTAAAATGGAGACGAAGACTGTGAGCCCCATTGGGACAACCTGATTACCTTGTATCTACCCCAGTGCCTAGAACAGAGCTCGGCACAAAGCAAGTGCTTAACGAATACCATAATTATTATTATCATTAAAAAGTAATGAAACAATCAAACAGTAAAATGACTTAAAAGACAAGGACCGTTTGTGTTACTTTTTTCACCAAGAAAGTTAGAGTTTACAAAAAAATGAAATAAATCAGTAACCCAAACCCCAAAACCAAGCAATAACAATGAATGAGTTAAGAAATATTTGACAACTGTATTTTGAATTCATCATGCTGGATACACAAATTGTTTAAAAGGAATAGAACTTGAGATTCCCAAAGTCACTTCTTCCCCGGTATATAATTAGGGGTCACCAGACATGGAAAATTATCATCAGTGCTGGGGGGTTACAAAAGAAGACCAAGGTATGAACTCTTCCCTGTGGCTGCCTAAAATTGAACAGACCCACAAATAAAGATCCAATACAAGTGCAACAAAACATATCAATCAAAATGATATTTATTTAGTGCTTACTGTACGCAGAACACTGAGGTGAGCACTTGGGAGAGTACTATATAATGAAGTTGGTAGACATGTTCCCTACTCCCAATATGCTTAAAATCTAGAGGGGGACATATATATATATATATTCATTCGATAGTATTTACTGAGCACTTACTATGTGCAGAACACTGTACTAAGCACTTGGAATGTACAATTCGGCAACAGATAGAAACGATCCCTGCCCAACAATCGGCTCATAGTATAAAAAACTACAACGCAAAGTTCGAGAGTCAAAGGCCAGTGCTCATATGACTTTCTTCTTGAAACGCCTCCATTCTAGCACCGATGCTTCTCCCCACCCCCTTTCAGCCAGCGCTTAGAACATAGCGCTTAACGAATACCATAATTATTATTTGTCAGAAAGTATTTATAAAAGTACCAAGAAGATAGATGAAGTCGACTACTTCAGAAGTCTTGAGATAATCCTTTGAAATGAGCTTGAGAAATTTCATTCAAAGACGGTTTTCTGAATTTAGCAGTCAGGACAGGTTACCTACATTTGGTCAAATACAAGATGGAAAGTCCTCCAAACAAGTCCACCACCTTCACACTGCTGTTTTTTCCCGTCGGTCCTTGAAATGACCTTGGTTTAATTACCTGCATCTCAATGAGTGAATCTACATAGAAAGTGAAGGTTAATTAATGAAGGATCGTTTCTTTCTCTAAACCCATCAGGCAGTGGCTGACAGCAAATCTAGTCCGTGCAGTATTATCCTATATCTCATTAGAAATGGTCAGATTGATGCGTTAGCTTTGGTCCAAGAAGAAAAAGAAAATTATTTATTAATAATGACCAAGCTAGGGGCCAAATTACACAGCACCCTTCAATAGGTGCAAACACCTTGGAATGGGGTGTTGTGAAGTCTGCTGCACTTTCTATCAATTCCTTGTTAGGTGGACTTGCTCACTACCAATGTCACCCCAAGCTAAATGCAACGTACCGATTCGGATTCCTCGGCGTTCCATCTTTACTCAAATTAGGTTCAGGACTGCAACCTGGTGGAGAAGAGGAGGTTTCCGACATTTGTTTACACTCCTCAAAACAACTCTAGATTGCCGGGCGGCTAACATCCCATGATATGCTTATAAAGGATCACTGACAACAGATTTTGGTATGCGTATGGAACAGATCCACCAAGTGGAAGGCCAGGAAGGACGGCCTCCGTGACATTCATTACAATGTCTGTAATCTCACAGATGTGACCTGAACTGTGAGATGTTCTGTGTACGAGTTAATGTGGACTTTGGGGGGTGGGTTGCGTGAGTATGGAAATGGGCAGTTTAGCGAAAATACTGGTAGAAATCCCTCCCCTAAATTATTTGAACATAAATAAGAAAATATAGAAAAATGGGTAGAATTCACAATGCTGGCTCACCCCCTCTGATGTTGCACATGTTTGAGGGCCATAATAAATAATAACTGTGGTATTTGCTAAGCACGTATTATGGTCCAAGCACCACGCTAACCTCTGTGGCAGCACAAGATAATCAGATAGGAACTAGGGCCTGGCCCCTATGGGGCTCACAATCTACAAGGAAGGGAGGGAGAACGGGTACTGAATCCCCATTTTACAGGTCAGGAAAACCAGGCACGGAGAAGTTAAATTGACTTGCCCGAGATCACACAGCAGGCGAGTGGCGGTGTCGGGATTAGAACACACAGGACCTCTTACTTCCAGGCCTGTGATTTTCCCACCTGGACACGTCTAGTTCAGGTGCCATCTTAATACAATCTTAAGTGATGGCCGTGTGTTGGGGTCAGATGGCACGAAGCTAGCATCTGAAGTAGTGGTAGCTAAAAAAAAATAACTAGGTTAGGGAGAGGCAGGCAGTTGGACTCCCATCCGCATCTCCCAGGCCTCCATATGTTAATCTGAGAATCCCCTGCACATCCAACACTATGTCCAGAAAAATAAAGCCATGTGCCTTTTCTGGCCCCTTGCCATTCAGGGTGAGTCTTGCTCAGATGCCAGTGGCTAAGAGAGGGAAGATAGGTCCAACTGCCAGCAGAATGTATGCTTGAATTATGTTTGCAGTAGCAGTGATGATTTGCACTGTCATCCACATTCTCAGGCCAAACACATTGCAAGACAGCAAGCAGGAATCACAGGACACACACACACAAAAATCTCAGACCTCAAGAGCGGCAGACACCACTGTGCCTTCAACCATTTTGGAAGCCGCTTTTGAATATCATTCTGGGAGTGGCTCATTGAGGGTCAAAGGGTCAGTATTCTCTTTCTTACAAATCAATAAATGCTATCGAGGTCTTACTAAGTGCTTGAGAGAGCACGATGACATTGGTAGACACATTCCTGCCCCCAAGGAGCTTCCAGTCTAGATGGGAAGATGGTCATTAAAATAAATGACAGATATATATAGAAGTGCTATGGGCCTGAGGGTGGGGTGACTCAAGAGCGGCAGACACCACTGTGCCTTCAACCATTTTGGAAGCCGCTTTTGAATATCATTCTGGGAGTGGCTCATTGAGGGTCAAAGGGTCAGTATTCTCTTTCTTACAAATCAATAAATGCTATCGAGGTCTTACTAAGTGCTTGAGAGAGCACGATGACATTGGTAGACACATTCCTGCCCCCAAGGAGCTTCCAGTCTAGATGGGAAGATGGTCATTAAAATAAATGACAGATATATATAGAAGTGCTATGGGCCTGAGGGTGGGGTGAATATTAAGTGTTTAAAGGGCACAGATGCAAGTACATAGGCGATACAGAAGGAAAAGGGAGAGGGACCAGAGGCAGGAGCGAGTAGAGCACTTTTAGGCAAGGGTGGTTGTGTTAGGAGACGGAGCATTTTCAGTCACTTCTGCCTCTCTGAGCAGGTTTGGAAGAACTTAACACAGCAATTGCCTGCCTGCAAAACTTTCCCCTGATGGCCAGCAGGTCAGTGAACAAAGAATTCACTAGCATCCATCGTCGTGATAATAATTTGGGGGTTATTCTTTAAGCATTTACTGTGTACCAAGCACTGAACTGAGAACTGGGGTAGACTCAAAATAATCAGATGCCACATGGGGTCATAGTTTGACTCCCAGGCCCATAATCTTTCCCCTTTGATTTGAGTTGATTTCATGGTCCTGGGGCAGGTTGAGGGATGGATAGAGAAGGACAGAGAAGCAGTGGGAAATCAATTCCACATATGGCCAGTCCCTGGGTGATAAATAAGGCCATCCTTTCTGGGCGATGGCTGGTTTTATCATCACCCAGGGCCCTGACCAGAAAAGGTACAATATGGAAGTGGCACCCAGAGAGAGTGAAGGGATGGATTAGAATAAAATGAAAAGCTTAAAAAGCAGAGTTTCCCAGAGGAGAGAGCACAGGCTTGGGTGTCAGAAGGAAATGGCTTCCAATCCCAGCTCGGCCACTTGTCTACTGTGTGACCTGGAGCCTGTCACTTAACTTCTCTGGGCCTGTTACCTCATCTGGAAAATGGGGATTAAGACTGAAAGCCCTTTGTGGGATAGAGACTGTGTCCAAACTGATTAGCTTGTATCTGTTTAGTACAGTGCCTTTCAACAAATACCATTAAAAAAAAAAAAAAGGTTCAGACTCTTCTCCAGACAGGAAACAGGAGCAGGAGCTGCATTCTTTCCAGAAGTCCCAATTTCTGGGCCAGACCAGAGGGAGAACTGCTTCCTTGTTGCTTGGTTCCTGTGAGTTAGACCATCGCTATTTCCGATATACAACATATTCGGCTGAAAGACCGGGAAAATGAAATAAAATACGCCAATTCTGAGAGAGTAGACTGCTTTACCAATAAAGAATGAAGGGGAAAGTCTGTGAATGAGAGAAAAAAATCAGACGTAAAATGAACTAACAGAAAGAGAATGGGCCCGGGAGTTAGAGTACCTAGGTTCTAACGCCAGGCCCGCCAATTGTCTGCTGTGTGACCTTGGACAAGTCATTTAACTTTCTGGACCTGAGTTTCCTCATCTGTAAATAATAATAATAATAATGTTGGTATTTGTTAAGCGCTTACTATGTGCAGAGCACTGTTCTAAGCGCTGGGGTAGATACAGGGGAATGAGGTTGTCCCACCTGAGACTCACAGTCTTCACCCCCATTTTAGAGATGAGGGAACTGAGGCACAGAGAAGTGAAGTGACTTGCCCACAGTCACACAGCTGACAAGGGGCAGAGTTGGGATTCGAACCCCTGACCTCTGACTCCCGAGCCTGGGCTCTTTCCACTGAGCCACACTGCTTCTCTAAAATGAGAAATTCTAAATGAGAAATTCTAAATTTAGAGAAATTCTAAAATGAGAAAATGTAAAATGAGTTTAAAGTACCTCTCCTCACTCCCTCTTAGATATGAGCCCTGGGTAGAACAGGAACGGTGTTCAATCTGCTTATATTGTATCTACCTCAGTGCTTAGGATGTGAGGCACAAATTAAGACCTTAACAAAAAGCTTTATTAATAAATGAAGCAGTGGCAATAAGATCATTTTTCAAAACTTTTCTGGGAAAATATCATCGGTAATACTTTCAGACCGGGGGGTAGACTTAACTGTCAATTGAGCAGGTCAACAGAATATCACACTTGGTCAGCACAGGATACGACCCATAAATAAAGCAGTGAGATGGAACAGTGTCATTGTCAGTAGGATCATCAATACAATCATTGAATTAGGCACAGAAAAAAAAAGAGTCAAATTCTTTACTCAGCTGGCACCTCTGCTAGAAGGCCAGACCCCTCCAAAATTGCAGGCTCTGTAAGGACTCAAATATGTTGACGGAAAGCATTCAGGATACTGTGCAAGCTAAGGGTCATTAAAAAGGAAGCCCTGCTATTGAAATCCTCTCATGTTGTCGGGCAGTGCATCAGATAAACTAAAAATGAAAAATAAAGATAAAGTCACCTCTCACCTCTGTTCTACATATATACTACAGGGACCTCAACTCACTCGGTGTTAAATGAAAAGAAAACTCAGAGGAAAGGCCATTATTTGTCCTCATTCTTAAACTACAGAGAATGGAGCTCAGTTTTGATAACACTAATTAGTGTCCCTACTGGGGAGGTCCAATTCCCTAGATGTCTCCTGGCATCATATACATACCCACAGGTGTCCTAATTTTCATATGAGGATGAGGGGAAACTGTGGCTTGAACCTGGTGCCCATTTTATCATTGAGTAAACCTTGATTTTAATTCTCTCAGAATGTTCAAAATGCATTTCAATACGGTTTATGCCAGCCCTTAATTCCTTTTGCCCTTTCCTCTTTCAAGTTCTGGGAAAAAATAAGCAGATATATCAAGTTTTCTGTAACCATAAAACAGAATTCATTTACCTTTGTAATTTTCTATTCATCTACTACTACTGGAATTTGCTTTACATTTCCTTCCAGCCTCCAACAGTTTAATACTGCGTCTTTGGTCTTTTATACATTTGTGGTCTCAGTCATGTCAAGCTTTTTCATCTCCTTTATGTTCATTTATTTTAACTTTTAGTGGTCTTCTACCCTATCCTTTATCCTTTTTATTATAAGAGCATGAAATTTTATAATCCCCTAGAGCTTTGTTAGTCATCCACTACGAGGTTCTTAACCTTAGCTAATTTATTCCTTCATTTTTGACTTTCAGATATGAAGCATGCTTTAATATTTTGTTTTTGAATACGAAAGCAACTTTTATTAAGTAGGTTTATTGCATTAATAGATTTTTATTTCAGGTTTTACAGTCATAGCCAAGTTTCCTGCTAGTTACACTGTATATCTTTTAAACAACAATTTATGATGCTATGTATTACAATTTATCTTCTAATATTATAAAAATATGTGTAATATAATAAAAACAACAGGAATTTTATAGACTTTTACCATGGAATCATTTCAAACAAGTGCCTAGATTTTGATTTCTGAGCAGATGATTTTACTGATGTTTATTAGAGCAGGAATCTCCTGAACAAAGAAGCCATCTTTGAGAAAAATAAAGCTGAAATGCCTGAACTACTGTGTGTATTTTGATAATTAATTTATCTCATCTTTTTCCCTGCACTTCTATTTTGTGAAGGAAGAAAGAAATTAGATTTTTCTCTTCCATATTACTTCTTGAATGATCAATATCTATATTGATATTTTCCATTCAAATTACATCAAGCACAATCACATATTGGCATTAATTGAGATATACCTGGTAAGAAAATAATAATTTGATTTTAATATACTCTTGTAAAAGCGAGCATATTTGGGGGGAGATCAAAGAGAGGCAGGATAAGACCTGCACAGAGCAAGGTCAATTGGTCCAAGATTAGGAGGGAGGAAAAAAAAAGAGGAAAGAGACCAAATAGAGACAGAGAGAAAGATGAAAAATGAAGGATCCAGACCTGTCTAATTCTTACACCCAGACACCTTTTTGGGTTAGGGACTGAGGCTGGTCTGATTATTCTGTATCTCTCCCAGAGTTGGGATGGGGTAGATGCTTAATACCATGACAAATATACTTGTCAGCATCATTACTGATAACAATTATAATGATGATGACAAGAACCAGAAAGGCAGGATTACAATCAGAGAAAGCAGCACGGTGTAGTGGGTAGAGCACAGGCCTGGTAGTCAGAGGGTCATGGGTTCTAATCCCGGCTCTGTCACTTGTCTACAGTGTGACCTTGGGCAAGTCACTTCCCTACTCTGTGCCTCTGTTTACCTCATCTGGAAAATGGGGATTGAGACTATGAGCCCCACGTGGGACAGGGACTATGTCCAATCCAATTTGCTTGTACCCACCCAGGCGCTTAGGACAGTGCCTGGCACATAATAAGTGCTTAATAAATACCATAATTATTATTACAAAGAAAGCTCATGGGACAAGAGGTAGGTGGAGGCAAAGAGTCGTTGCGATGTGTATTAATAATTCTACTAATAATGGCGGTACAATGCCAAGCATTGTTCTAAGCACTGGGGTAGATACAAGGTCATCAGGTTGTCCCACGTGGGGCTCACAGTCTTCATCCCCATTTTACAGAAGAGGTAACTGAGGTACAGAGAAGATGTGACTTACCCAAAGTGACACAACTGACAAGGATTAGAACCCATGACCTTCTGACTCCCAGGCCTGTGCTCTATCCATTACGGCATGCTTAATACAGTGCTCTGTGTACAATAATTACTCAATATATATGAGTGATACTATCAATCATTATACTATTATATATGTATATATACATATATCCCTGCATTCAGGAGTTCTCAAACTACCTATTTAACTCCTCACACAGAAGCAATAGAATATTTGGAAGAAGTATGTGATGGTTACCCTCCCTGGTTTCCAAGTATTTTTCTGCCACTGTTAAAGGAGCAATATTCGGATGGAAGAACCACTGAACGGATCCCATAACAGCATTTCTTACTTTTCTATGTTGTTGTGTTCCTTGGACAGAAGTTCCACACGTGCATAGGATTGTCCTAAAACTATAAAATACTAATCACGGTATTTATTATTATCATCAAGTGCCGTCAAGTCATTTCCAATTCATAGCGACTGGATTGTCCTAAAACTATAAAATATAATCACGGTATTTATTATTATTATTATCAAGTGCCGTCAAGTCGTTTCCGATTCACAGCGACTGTATGGATATGTTTTCTCCAGACCGTCTGGTCTTCTGCCATAGCCCGTATCCTTTCTAACGGCTCTTCCATTATCGTCATTATGGTCTCTATCCATCTAGTTGCCGGTCTGCCTCTTCCACGTTTTCCCTGGACTTTTCCTAGCATTAATGTCTTCTCCAGAGAATTAATCCTCCTGATTATGTGTCCAAAATATGCTAATCTAAGTCAAGTCATTTGGCCTTCCAAAGACCACTTTGGCTTAATTTGCTCCAAAATCCATTTGTTTTGTTTTTCAGGCAGTGTACGGTATTCGCAAAAACCTTCTCCACCACATTTCAAAAGAATCGATGTTCTTTCTATCCCGTTTTTTTCCACTGCCCAACTTTCAGATCCATGTGTTGTTACTGGAAACCCCACAGGAATTTGGTATAGGCATACTATATGTTGAGCACTGTGGTAGATTCAAGTTATTCAGGTCTGACATAGTCTCTGTCCCACATGAGGCTCCCAATCTGAGAGGGAGGAGAACAAGTATTAATTGCAATTGTTGCATTAGTACAGATAATATATAAATGCTTTTGGCCACCTAAAAGTCCATTTCTGTTAGGAAAAGGAGACTTTTTAAAACAAGTTCGTAACGCACAGATAGGTCTACCTATCACCTGTATAGGCTCGTGCCCCAGCCTGGCAATCAAAATGTGTGTGTATTTCTCAAAAGAAGTAAAATGTAAGACAGTATGCTAAAGAACTGAAGTCACGAACAACTCTTTAGAAGCTTGTCATCTATTACAAAGGATGTGAGAATGTCAGTCAAATGTTGCTTTAGGGAAGCAGTGTGACCTAGGGGGAAAAGCACATGCCTCGTTATCAGATCTGGCTTCTAATCCCAGTTCTGTCACTTTTATACTGCGTAAACTTCTCTGTGCCTCAGTTTCCTCATCTGTAAAATGGGAAAGAAATACCTCTTCTCCCTCTTCCTTAGACTGTGAACCCCGTGTGGGTCAGGGACCGTCTGACCTGATTAGCTTGTATCTACCCTAGAGCTCAGTACAGGGCTTGCCACATAGAACACACTTTTAAAATACCACAATTATTATTAGTTTTTTTAGTTTGTTTTCATGTTGATCGTGATTTCCATCTTATTGGACAGTACCACTGTATTCATATTTGCAATTATACTACCTAGTATAGATTTTTTTTTTCCATTCAGTGCTCTTCTTTCATGAGAGAGAGAGGGAGGAAGGGAGGGGGAAAGAAAAAAGGAGAGACTCAAGTCCCCTCTGAATTTTACTTATGCTCCATAGGGAGCTAACATTTATCATGATTCATTTTTTTTTTAAGAAATGAACATTTCTTTGTCAGGTAGAAGCTTTTAGTCATTCTGACATGAGGCTTTCATACAGCAAAAATATTACTAATACTATTTTGCCTCCAAAGTGCATTTGTTATCAATATGCACTTAAACTGGTGATCAAGAGTTGGTGGGAGAGACACCTGCTCTGCATTTCTTATCTGTTTAATACCTTAGGGATACATCACTTAATAATTTAGTGCTGAACCATTTAGCATTTTAGCCGATCATCTCTTATATTACACATAGGATTTCAGTAATGTCTGATAAAATTATGTGTTAGCTGCCTTATGTGTGTGTAAAACTTAATAAGTCTTCTTTCCCCCCCTCAAGTTTAATAACTGATTTCTTACATTTATGGATGTGAAATTTTATTGCTCATGGATATAGTTTGAACCTAAATCTTCATATCTTATAAATTGATTTTTAGTTTCCTTTTTGACCTTATGAATTTCAATCAGACATTGACCTCTTGTTGCTCATGAATCTGACTGATTTAATGCCTTATAACAATAATACTGTAGAAAAGCATTATCATAAGAGCCCACCGGGTTTGCTGAAGCCATAACTAGATCTTGGAGGCCTCTAGCAATAATAATTCTTGACCCAAGACTATTCTCTAATGCCTTCATCCTTTACTACTCAGCAGTGGCCAGTCCTTGTTTTAGCTTCGTCAAGTCAAGCAATGGGAGATTTCCAAAAGGAAATCGGCTCAAATTTTATATGAGGCAGTACTGAATAAACTCCAGTCATGTGAAGAGTATAAAAGGATCATTCTTCCCACTCGATTATATTTGGAAACGTAGGGGATAACACAGAGCTGTCTTTTATGGGAAAATAGTTCTTTCTGAGGATTGCTGTTTCAGAAAAACTAAAAAATTAATATTCATTGTCTTTACAGACCACATTGTTTCTTTGAAGTCTATTATTGTGACTACTCAGACTATAGACTAAATGGAAGAGTTGAAGGATTAGTCCTTTGTTTGCTTGGATGTGCTAATTTAATTTAATTGGTTTACTGAATAACCGGGTGTTGATGTTCATTATTAAGAAAGAGGAAAGCAAAAACAAAGGAAGCTTTTTTTTTTACGAACATCAGGATTGACTGCATCTTGCAGAATGGCCAATGCCTCCCAAGAGATAAACAGTTTCATTCAGGCAGGATTTGATTTCTTCAAATCTTACAAAGCACTCTGCCAGGGAAAGGGGCATAGCCTAGTGGACAGAGCGCAGCACAGAGTCAGGAGGCCTGGGTTCTAATTCCAACTCTGCCACTTGCTGCTGTGTGATCTCGGGCAAGACTTCTCTTCTCCGGGCCTCAGTTTTCTCCTCTGTAAAATGGAGATGAGATACCTGTTCTCCTTATTCTTTCGACTCTGAGCCCTGTGCGGGACGGGGCTTTACTACCACCGTGGATATTGATTATTATTATGCTTTATTTATCATTATTATTACATAGTGCTCTAGTAGTTGGGCTGAAGTTTTTCTGAAAAACATCTCCCCCTTCCAGTTAAGGTGAGGCCTTAAGCAGTTTAACTCATCCTGACTCTTCTCTACCCCCAAATTCCCTTCTCTACCCCCAAATTCCCTTCTCTACCCCCAAATTCCCTCTTTTTTAGAACCAGAAGATAAGGTGCGAAAGAGATATACGACTCAAAGCCGAGGCCGAGGCCCTGAATTCCTACCTGATGGTTTGGGAAAGCAAAGTTCTCTTGAAAGAAGTCTAGGAAGTCAAGTCAAACTTGAAACTAGCCGTTGGTTTAAATCTTCCCGGGTAGAATCCTGACCTTCTTCCCAACGCTTAGGTGTTGGGTATTTTAAATAGAAAATTTTAAATCCTAAGAATTAAAATTGTACAAGTTTAAATCACTACAAAACGTTGACTGCATGATGAACTTACCTTGAAATTTACACAGCATAACTCCTCACCTTCCAGTCATATAATCAGTGATGTCATAGGGGACCAATGAGAGCTATTCGGTGACAAAACATCCAATTTTATTGCATTTTACCTCAGCTCGCTTTTTCTACACTGAGAGCCGCTCAACCTGTTTTCCTCTCTCATTAAATTAAAAAAGGAGGTGTTCTCTGGTCTCCGTGACTGGATCACTCCCGGGAAAGAGCACGGGCTTGGGAGTCAGAGGTCATGGGTTTGAATCCCGGCTCTGCCACCTGTCAGTCAGCTGTGTGACTGTGGGTAAGTCACAACTTCTCTGTGCCTCAGTTACCTCATCTGTAAAATGGGGATTGAGACTGTGAGCCTCACGTGGGACAACCTGATTACCCTGTATCTACCCCAGCGCTTAGAACAGCGCTCTGCACATAGTAAGTGTTTAACAAATACCAACATTATTATTATGAGCTCACATCTAGACCACTGGGGTCACACTGAAATTCTGTCACACGGTGTTCTGTGTTGCAGTATGCTCTTAGTATGTATACGATGTAAATTACAATTAAAGAGCTATGTACCAGGACCTTATTTTGTTAATAGAAATATTTTTCAGTCACATTATCTTCTAGGAAAGATTGCTTCCCCCACCAAAATTTGCCAAACCAAGGCAGGGCCTTTTGGTAACGGCCCACTAACTGTATCCTGCTTCAACAGCGTGATGTGCCCACTTTAATCGGTGGTATTTATTGAGCATTTACTGCGTGCGGAACACTTTACTAAGCATCTGGGAGAGACTGTAACCCTGTCGATTAGACTGTAAGCCCGTCGATGGGCAGGGATTGTCTCTATCTGTTACCGAATTGTACATTCCAAGCGCTTAGTACAGTGCTCTGCACATAGTAAGCGCTCAATAAATACGATTGAATGAATGAATGAGAGTACAGAGCCCTGTACTAAGCTCTTGGGAGAGTGCAGGACGACAGAATCGGTAGACACGCTCCCCTACCACAACTAGCTTTCAGTCTAGAGGGGGAGACAGACATTAATATAACTGATCTGTAGTAATAATAACAATGATGGCACTTGTGAAGCGCTTACTACGTACAAAGCACTGTTCTAAGTGCTGGGGAGGATACAAGGTGATCAGGTTGGCTCACGTGGGGCTCCCAGTCTTCATCCCCATTTTACAGATGGGTTAACTGAGGCCCAGAGAAGTGAAGTGACTTGCCCAAAGTCACACAGCTGACAGGTGGGCGAGCCGGGATTTGTTTCTGAATTGTACTTCCCAAGCGCTTAGTAGAGTGCTCTGCACACAGTACGTGCTCAATAAATACGAGTGATTGAATGCATGATCTATAATCATCATCTACATAGAATTATCTATAATTCTATTTATAATCAATGCCTATTTACCTGTTTTAATGTGTATATATCTATAATTCTATTTATTTATATTGATGCTTTGGATGCCTGTTTACTTGTTTTGATGCCCATCTCCCCCTCTTCTAGACTGTGAGCCTTTTGTAGGCAGGGATTGTCTTTCTTTTTTGCTGAATTGTCCTTTCCAAGCGCTCAATAAATACTATTGAATGAATGAATGAATGGATTGATTGATCAGTGTGTTCCCGGCAATGAGCCGTGTGATCATGGGCACTTTCACAGCAGCCGGAGCCTTGAAGTCAGCTCGGCTCGGACACTAGCAGCCTCCATTCCAACCGTGATATTAGGAGGGGTGTCTGCCCCGGGGGCAACGGCAGGGGCTTCAACTCCGCGAGTATATTCAGATGCTGCAGCTGAACAGCATTCATTCTCAATACTGCAGGATCTACACCTAATGATGCGTGGGACACTGGGTATTTCCGTATTGAGCGTGTGGTAGATACCTGGTTAAAGTCAAAGACACAGCACTGACTTCAACAAACTGTGCCCTCCGCAGACCCTTGTCCCCTTTATTTGATTTTGGCCTTTTTAACACCCTCCAGGGGAAACTCAGAGTCCCCTGACCTGGAGCAACGGCCAGTTAACTCAGCGGAACTCAAATATATAACTAGGCCATTCCAAGCCGCAACCAGAGTACATCAAAAATATTTAAGGCCGGGAATCAAAGGCATAACTCGGCATCGAAAATTTACAGAGATGAACGGATACTAAAACAAGGCCGAATATGTGGAAAATCGGGAAATAGGAGGAGTTAAAATGGGAAGGTTTCAGAGAAGTCGTGGCTGAAAGTGAAAGAGGATGAATCGATCAATACTATTAATAATAATAACTATTGTTATGGTATTTATTAAGCGCTTACTATGTGCCAGGCACTGTACTAAGTGCTGGATCATAATACTTACGGTATTTGTTAAGTGCTGACTGTGCGCCAAGCACTGTTCTAAGGGCTTGGCTAGAGGCTAGCAAATCACACTCATCTCCATTTTACAGATAATAATAATGTTGGTATTTGTTAAGCGCTTACTATGTGCAGAGCACTGTTCTAAGCACTGGGGTAGATACAGGGTAATCAGGTTGTCCCATGTGAGGCTCACAGTCTTAATCCCCATTTTCCAGATGAGGTAACTGAGGCACAGAGAAGTTAAGAAGAAGAAGAAGAAAAGTTACCCAGTATCTACCCCAGTGCTTAGAACAGTGCTCTGCACATAGTAAGCACTTAACAAATACCATAATTATTAATTATTATTATTGACTTGCCCACAGTCACACAGCTGACAAGTGGCAGAGCAGGGATTCGAACCCATGACCTCTGACTCCCAAGCCCGGCCTCTGTCCACTGAGCTACGCTGCTTCTCTATAAGGCAATTGAGGCAATTGAAGTCCAGAGAAATGAAGTGACTTGCTCAAGGGCACACAGCGGACATGTGACGGAGTCGGAATTAGAACCCAGGTCCTTCTGACTCCCAGGCCTGGACTCTATCCACTAAGCCACACTATTGAAATCTTACACTGTACTGAACATTTGGGAGAAGAATAAAGTAAGAAGACATGATCCCTGTAATGAGGGAGTTAACAATCTAGCTGCGAAGATAAACTAGAGGGGAATGCAATAGAGTTTTAAGTTATGTACATAAGCGTTGCCGGGGAGGTGGTGGGAGGAGAGGGCTTGAGACTCTTGCAGGAAGGGGAAAAAAACATTCTAGTAGTGAGAGAACTGAGGTGAGAACAGGTAGAGAAGGGATGTGGAAGGGAGGTGACATCGGGGAATTCAAACTATCCACTGATGGAGTTCACTTTGAAGACCTTTTGCAGAACTCCGCTATCTTATCGGTGACTGATTCTAGAATACCCAGCGTTAAATTATCAACCAATGAATAAATGTAAATGGGTTTTTATAATAAATTGGAATGCAGCTACTTAAAATTCTCATTCTTATAAACCTGTTGTGTTTTGAAAACTACGATAAACTGATATACCAGTACTGGTCAGCTTAAAAAAAAAAATCTTCAGACCCACAAAATTTTCACCACCCTCTCACATCTAGCCATGTCTTAAAGAAGATATTGAAAGAATTAAATTACTGGGGCTGTCTTGGTCTAACGAGTCCACGGGCCAAGTAACAATATTCATGCAGGATTCCATTTTAATGGCAGTGAAATCTGTACAAGACTGCAAGAGTTAGACAGATGGATGTAGGTGGCAACGTAGCACTTTAACGAGACTCCTAAATCTTGCCCCAGATATTATCCTTCTTTTCACTGTGAAGCAGTGTGGCTTAGTGGAAAGAGCCTGGGCTTGGGGGTCACAGGTCGTGGGTTCTAATCCCGGTTCCGCCACTTGTCTGCTGTGTGATCTTGGGCAAGTCACTTAACTTCTCTGTGCCTCAGTTACCTCATCTGCAAAAATGGGGATTAAAAAATGTGAGCCCCACATGGAACAATCTGATTATCCTGTATCTACCCCAGTGTTTAGAAGAGTGCTCTGCACATAGTAAGCACTTAATAAATACCATAATTATTATTCTACTTTTTCTGAGTAAATTTTGAGGTAAAACACAGAAAAAAAATCATGCAAATCATTTCTTCTGTACAGAGGTATATGCTGATGATCTACCACTCTGTGGGGAATGGCTCCTAATGTAAACATTAGGGTTCATGATTTTTATAAAGGGCAAAAAATGCACGGTATTTATAGCAACGCATTCTTTTGCTTATGATAAAGTTGTAACATATCCTTACACAGTGCTTTACCCTCTCAGGGACGCATCTGGAGAGTTTCCACTACTCTACTAGTTTCGACTACGGGAGGGAGAGTCAAGCAGAAGCATTCCAATCCATTCCTAACTTAGCCGGTGGAAGGCAATCTGCTCCAAGTCAAGACTCCCCGTGCCGGGCATCAGCAGCATGAGAGAGAGTTGAGGGCCGAGACACAAGTTTACTGCACTGAAGTGGGTAATGGTAAACCATTTCCATGTTTTTACCGAGAAAACTCTATGGATAGACTCCCTGAACGATTGCAGGTTGAGGTGGAGAGTTCTGGGAGAGATGTGTCCATGGTATTGCTATTGGTTGGAGAAGACTAGACAGCATAAGACAAGACACATTGCTTTATAACATATTAAAAACATTTTTTAAATCAAATTCAAACACACACACACACACACAGGTCTGGATTTAAGCATGTCTTGGATTCATTATTACAGTTTCTATGACTGAAAAATACAGAAGACAACTAGAATGTGCATTTTTAAGCACTTAAATATGCATTTAAAATATGCTTGCGTAGACATCCTTTCTATCAGAACACTGCCTTTTTTCAATTAAGTGGTTCTTTTGTGGAAATAATTTGATTTTTTCAAAATTGTATTGTGCTCATTCACCAAGTTCTACAAAAGAGCAAAATCTGAACAACTGGAAATGCTCCAAAAGGTTTGCAGTCATATAATGGCAAGCCCCAAGCACTTTGGAGATTTATTACGGCCTGAGAATTTTGGATATTTATCTAAAGTTAATTTCAACACCTTTGGTCTTAGTGTCTCACAAGTATAGACTTTCAGTGAAAACTGTCTCTCTGGGAATTATGACAATTACCTCTGATTCTGGCCAAAATTGTTCTGGAATAAGATTTATACATTTTTAGAAAAATATTGAGCTAAACTCTTTCCCTTCATGTAAATTTCAACTTTTACTGGGACTCAGTTCTCATTTTATTATAAGCAGTTTGCTTAGAGATAATGTCAGCTTTATAACATATTTATTTTTAATCATTTGTTTATACTGAGAAGTAGCGTGGCTCAGTGGAAAGAGGACGGGCTTGGGAGTCAGAGGTCATGGGTTGTAATCCCAGCTCTGCCACTTGTCAGCTGTGTGGCTGTGGGCAAGTCACTTCACTTCTCTGGGCCTCAGTGACCTCATCTGTAAAATGGGGATTAAAACTGTGAGCCCCCACGTGGGACAACCTGATCACCTTGTATCCCCCAGCATTTAGAACAGTGCTTTGCACATAGTAAGCATTTAACAAATACCACCATTCATTTTTATTTATAAGCCCTGGAAACTCCTACTTGTCATTTTCAATGATCCCTATAAAATACTTCTATTAGCAGGATTTTCTTAGTATTCGAAAATCTTCTATTTCATATTTCCTTTATGATTGTGCTCTGTGACTCATAACAGTGGGATGGTAGCTGTCAATACAATTCTAGTCCTTGCTGTTCCTCTCGTTAAAGTAGATAAGTCACTTTTGGATCAGAGCTCAAAAATGTAATGTCGGAAAATGACGAGTCACTTCCACTATGGTAAACTAGAGTTGATGTCTACTAATACACAAGGCAAATGACATACGCACACAGCAATCAGGTAAAACTATAAACACAGGATATAAGCTCGAAAAATTAGCCAGTCATCTTAAAAAATTCCATTGAAGAAAATGAAAAGCAAAACTTGCTTCGAATACTGCTGGCCTAAACAAGGAGGAGTGGCAGGGAAGAATCAGAACGATGTGGGGCTTTTTCTACCCCAGGTCAGGATCGTAAATGAAATGCAAGTCATGAGGAAGGATTTTCCCCACAATAAGGAATTGCTGGAATTGGCTGCCAGTAGAACAGGTATTAATTACAAGGCAAATCAGGGCAAAGACAGTCAAGAATATTTCCTAAAATATTTCACCTACTTGTGTTTCCTTTCTTTCCTTGGAGTTTCTCACAAGTGTTTTCTTTTTCCTTTCACTTCCTTTAACTCCACAATCCCTCTGATAAGCTTATACCTGCCTACAATTAAATCACTACCCTTTCAACCACTTCTTTCTTCCTGAGGATTTAAAGGAAGGAAGTCTGATATTTTCGCCAGTGACAAAAAAAAAAGTAAGATCCCATACGATAGTCTGCTTGAATAGAATATATCCAACTTTACACTACTTTATAAGGAAATACTATCCCCATTTCATTTTGGGTACAAACATTTTGGCTTATATTTTGACTCATCTCAGGTCTCAGAAGTACCAGTAAATCGATTCTGTGGGCTCTAATAACCTCTTCTAACTTGTAAAAATGCTTCCCTCTTAATAACAATACAAAATGAACATCTGCTTTGTTACAGCTGTTAACTTGGAGACCATTTTGTATTTGCCATCGCCATCTTAAAGACACCAACAAAACCCTACATCCCAAACCCAACCAGGAAAGTTCAAATGAGTGTTTGCAATCCAGCTGTAAAGGGGTACGGAGTTTGATATCATCACTGTAATTCCAGAACTAGCCCTGCGAGTGTGGATTTCATTCATTTATTCAATCGTATTTCTTGAGCCTTACTGCGAGCAGAACACTGTACTTATCGCTTGAAACGTACAATTAGGCGACAGATAGAGACAATCCCTGCCCAACAATGGGCTCACAGTCTCCATGGCCTTCGACCAAGAGTATGGCAGCTTGAAGGCTCTGAATTTATCAAATCAAATTTATCGAACCATCCCCCAAAGTAAAAGTAGGTATAGGGGAGCGGAATTCTGATTAATATCCATTATTTTCTAGGGTTGCTCAGAAGGTAGTGGATAAAAACGGCTCGGCCACTTGTCAGCTGTGTGACTTTGGGCAAGTCACTTAACTTCTCGGTGCCTCAGCTACCTCATCTGCAAAATGGGGATTAAGACTGTGAGCCCCACGTGGGACAACCTGATTCCCCTGTGTCTACCCCAGCGCTTAGAACAGTGCTCGGCACATAGTAAGCGCTTAACAAATACCAACATTATTACTAAACTGTACGGCATTGCTTCTAAAACGCTTAATCAACTCTACCCCTCCTCCCTTTCCTTGCTAATTTCCTAACAATAATGCAGCTTGAATGCTTCCTTCCTCTATCACCACTCTACTCGCTACACCTCAATCTCATCTATCTTGCCGCCGACCCCTTGTCCACATCCTCCCTCTGGCCTGGGACTCCCCCTATCACTCATTTTCAGCAGACCGCCGCGCTCCCCACCTTCAAAGTACTACTAATATCGCATCCCCTCCAAGAGGCCTTCCCCAAATAATCCCTCATTTCCCCTACTCACTCACCCTTCTGTGAGATTTATGCACTTAGATATGTAACTTTTAAGCACTTGATATTCAACCCACCCTCAGCCCCACAGCAGTAACGTATACATCTGTAATATATTTTAATGTTCATCATCCCCCTCTAGACTTTAAGCCCCTTGTGGGCAATTCTCTGTTGTATCGTACTCTCCCAGTACCTTAGTACAGTGCTCTGCACACAGTAAGTGCTCAATAAATACCACTGACAATGTATTGTACCCTCCCAACCCCTAAATACAGTCCTCTGCACACAGTAAGTGCTCAATAAATACCACTGACAATGTCAAAACTATTGACTAATTGATCCAGTAGCAGATCACCTACATAATGATGGACATAGAAAGGATCTTCTCCAATATCTCAACTTCGGGCAAAGGCGTCACTGCACTAGCTCAGACTACTAGCAAAGGGTAAAACTTGTCCAAGAAAATCTAATTAAAAGAACACAGATGCCGTACAAAAATGCCAACTGGGAAAGATGAACTTCTGGGGAAATTATGAGCACTGAGCCTCAAACATAATTCCATCAGGACCAGAAAATAATTCTGATATATTCCTTACACAAATTTCCTTGTCAGCATATAAAAATGAAAAGAGGTCCAAAAAAGAAAGAAAGGGTCAAAGAGAAGATGCTGAAAATCATGGCTCCAAGGGCACTGCATAAAAACCGAAGTGAAAAAAGTGATAAGGAATGTGATTTTCTTTTCAAGGACATTCCGGACAATCATTTCTAAAAGTTCATAAAAAAGTTGAGTGAAATTGCAGGAATGAATGAGAGCTTGAAGAAAATTTAAAGCGATCTGAGGAAGAATATTCTATTGGCCCCGAAAGATGAGGTCAGAAAACGGCAAGCAGAATCATTTGTACAAAATATTTCAGGCACCCTATTCATTCATTAGTATTTACTGAGCTCCTACTGGGGTGCTTAAAGTACAAACTCTTTGAGGTCGGGACCATGAGATGTTCTTCCCCTTGATTCTATTTATTGCCATTGTTCTTGTCTGTCTGTCTCCCCCAATTAGACTGTAAGCCCGTCAGAGGGCAGGGACTGTATCTGTTTCCGATTTGTACATTCCAAGTGCTTAGTACAGTGCTCTGCACATAGTAAGCGCTCAATAAATACTATTGAATGAACGAATTAAAGTTTTTCATTGTTTTCAAACTCTCCCTAGTGTTTCAGTACACGCTCGGCCCACAGCAGGCCCTCAGTAAAAACTATTCATTAATCTATTTGTGCACAGGACTACATAGGCCATGGGGTCTAATCCCGGCTCCCCCAGTTGTCTGCTGTGTGACCTTGGGCAAGTCACTTTACTTCTCTGTGCCTCAGTTGCCTCACCTGTAAAATGGGGATTTAGACCGTCAGCCCCACCTGAGACAGGGACTGTGTCCAACCCTTTTTGTGTGTATCCACCCTAGTGCTTAGTACAGTGCCTGGCACCTAGTAAGTGCTTAACAAATACCATAATTATTATTATTCCATTGGACACTTGGGGGATGGTACTATTGAAATCTACATCTAACCCAAAGCAAACCTAAAACCCATCTCAAAAGCAATCCGGAAGGCACCATTTGCAGTGTGAAGGGTGGAAAATATGAAGGGAGAAATTATACACGGGTTAGAAGGTTTCAGTCAACCAGTGGTATTTATTGAGCACTTACTTCTGTGCGGAGAACTGTACTAAGCGTTTGGGAGAATACAATACAACAAAGTTGCTACATATTCCCTGTCCAAGAGGAGCTTATAGTGTCCAGTCAAAGAAGTAGTTGCCGGTCCCACAGTTCAGCATACGCACAGATTGGCCATTTGTTTGGTTTTAAACAGGACAGCCTATTTGTTCTGTCCTCATTCCAGTACTCATATGGCCCCAAATGTCTTTATGTCAATATTCTTAAATACCAAGTCTCATCTCTGTCTTGGCTCCTACTACTGAACGCCTCAGCTTGAAAGTGTCATCCTCATCTATGGACAAATGGGGGAGAGAAGGCAGTGACTCTGGAGCAAAGGGGGGAAAGGGGCAGGGGGTCTCATAGCAACTTAGTCTTGGTTCGGCACCTTGTTGCAGAAGGTTATGTATGATGTTACTTGGCTGCCTCACCTGCATTACACACATGTTGTAATTGACATGTAATTGAGAGTTTGAAAGGCAAAGAGGTATCCGGTATCTCTGAATGCCATCAGCGAGAAGCAGCGTGGCTTAGTGGAAAGAGTACGGGCTTGGGAGTAAGAGGTCATGGGTTCTAAACCCCGCTCCGCCACTTGTCAGCTGTGTGACTTTGGGCACACTTTTTAACTTCTCTGTGCCTCAGTTACCTCATCCATAAAATGGGGATTGAGACTGTGAGTACCAGCTGGGACAACCTGATGACCTTGTATCTACCCCAGCGCTTAAAACAGCGCTTGGCATAAAGTAAGCGTTTAACAAATACCATCATCATCATCACTCAATGCATACATCTGAAACAAGTGCGTGGAAAAGAATACAATGCTATCGATAATGAAATCATTCCTAAAGATCTACAGTGATTATCCAGCAAATCCCACCCATCCAGTCTTCCCGATAGTTATACAAAACTACAGTAAGAATGACTTTTATTCGCATATCAAGATTCAAGCTAGATTCTGTTCGGAAAATACTAACCGCTACTAACTACTTCCGATCCCTCCCCAAGCGAACAAAAAGCATAGGATTTCAAATTCTGGGTTGCTTCACATTTGATTAAAATTCAAACCAATTTTTCATGCATTCAGTGGATATGGAATTGGCCCCGTCGTATTTATTGAGTGCTTAATGTGTTTAGAGCACTTTACTAAGCACTTGGAAGAGTACAGTATAATAGAGTTCGTATACACTTTCCCGTCCACAATGACTTTACAGTTTAGAGGGGGAGATAGATGTTAATATAAATAAATTACTGCTGAACCTGTCCACTTTATCCATCAGCCTAGATCGTTCTTCAGGTTACGATATAAACGGAGTCAACAGAGGCAACAAAGTATCATTGGAGCTGCTTACAGCCAGGTTGGAGTCACCTCTCAATAGACTAATTAGGAAGAGGGAATTGGAATCGGTATCGATAACGAGTAACTGACATCTCTTCATTGACGCCTGTCCTATAGTTGCGATTTTCAAAAGATTCAGCAGAACTATAAAGGATGACACAAAAATTGAGGTTGAGGTCACGGAGAGTTGGACAAGAGATGCATCTCTTGAAGAGCAAATAGGCACGCAGCAACTACTGACCAAAATGATCCGTTCGGGTAAGTGGTGAAAAAAATTTCAGATGTGAAGACCCAGACTTATCTTAGCCAAGAAATGAAAGGGCTCAATGCAATTAAAAGGGAATGCACCTGGAGGAGGAAAGCAGCCCGGATCTGTATCACTGCATCCAGAATGATACTGTTGGAAAATGAGATTTGCATAAGGAAGTAAAGAGGATTTTTCTGGATCCACTATAAGCTTCGAAATCATCACAAATGTAAAACTTATTAGATTTTGGTTTAAGTATGCAGGCATCACCTCTTTGGTGTGTGACCAAACTGGGTTGCTTTCTAGTACGTCTTTACATAAATTAAGGAAACCGACAGGATGGCGGGACTTGAATGTTTGGGAGGAAAGAAATAAAATTAAGGAATGCCCAATGGAAAGTGGTGCTTCAGAAGAGTTTTGAAGGAGGAAGAGTAGCGTTTTGGCAAGTCTGAAGTGTACACACATAAAAATCCAAGAGTTCATTTTGGACACTTAGTTACATTTGAGAATTGCTCACAATTAAATGTAAAAATATTTGTTTAATAGTTATTTGAATTCAATAAAACCTAATGGAGTAGTCACAACAACTGGGCATTAATCTGTCAGATACCAAGAGGGAAGAAAATTTACTGGGAATGGAATTTACACTCATATTTATAAATATCGATAAATCACGGATACACCCAGCCTTGAAAATGTGTATGTGGTGTTTATGCCCTGCCTTAAATGACAATCAGGAAGCAGTAAAATGGACTGTGTAGTAAAGCATCCTCTTTAAATGTCAAGGAAAAATATTCTGGAATATTGGGAATATATAAGGAGGCTTGCTTTCAAGGAATTCGTTTGAAATACACCTGAAGACTTCATTGGAAAGATAGAGAGGCAAACCAATGTACCATCACCCAACAAGGCTTGAAAGGGTCAATGTCCATAGTTGAAGAGCTAGGGAAACTGATAGGATGGCAGGACTTGCATGTTAGGAGAAAAAAAAAATCAAGGAATGTCCAATGGAGAAAGTGTTTATTCAGAAGAGTTTTGAGGGAGGGAGAGAAGCCTGAAGTCAAATCAAGGTGAGCATCCTGATACAAACTACCTAGTAAATATGATTCCGGCCCTAAAGGAACTTCCCGTCTAACTGGTGGCAAGCTTCTGCAAGTGGTGAATCTCACTTGTCATACTCTCCCTTGGGAATTCATTCAATCACATTTGAGCACTTACTGTGCGCACAGCACCAAACTAAGCATTTGGGAGAGTACAGTACAACAATAAACAGACATATTCCCTGCCCACAGTGAGCTTACGGTCTAGGCGGGGGAGACAGACAGTAATATAAATAAATAAATTACAGATATATAGGTAAGGGCTGTGAGATTGGGAGGGGAAGAAGAACAAAGGGAGCATGTCACACTAAGGCTGTAAAGCGGTTTGGGGGCATTTTTGGAGTGAGGAGAGACAGTGTTATCAAATAATTTTGTGATCTCTTCCTCCCCTCCCTCCCTCAAAAATCTTCGACTCTTAGTTTTCCGGTGTGTGTATCTGTCGAAAGCATGACAGTTTCTAATTGCATAGGTTTGGCCATTTATGAAATACCCTGTTACTCTTCTAATCATTCCATCCCCCTGTCATTTTCAGCCACTTTTCTCCCTTCCCTTTCTCCCTCACTGCCTGTCTGTCTTTCTTTCTCTAGGAGTCTTGCCAAGTTTGAAAGGAGGTGACCCACTTTATCATACTATTAAAATCATTTAAAATGCATGCCATTTCAAACCGATTTATTTTTATATAGCGTCCTTCATACGAATGATCTCAAAATGCTTTGCTGAGAGAAATGAAATTATGAGCGAACACTTAACGCACACTAACTTTCCTGTCTAGCTGGATCAATAGCGAAGTGTGATTTTAAGAGGTTTCTTCTGGTTGGGAATTTTTTAAAATACAAAGGTTTTGTAATTGTTAACAAGTTCTATTTTGAGAAATGGAGCCTGGCCTGGTTTGTGCTTCGTGTGAGATTACACTGATATCATACTATATTAAAATAGACAAACTGCATAGCTGTTTATTTTTTTTAATCATTTAAAGGAATACAGTCTGCCATCATATTTTTTGAGTGCTTACTGTGTGCCAAACACACTGTACTATTCATTCATTCATTCAATCGTATTTATTGAGCGCTTACTGTGTGCAGAACACTGTACTAAGCGCTTGGAATGTACAATTTGGCAACAGATAGAGGTAATCCCTGCCCAACAATGGGCTCACTAGGATTACAAAACAAAAAAAAAATAAACTGTCCTACTGCTTTAGCAATTTCCAGGGTGAGTATGACTGTAAGCTTCTTCAGGGCAGGAATCATATCTACCAAGTAGTTTGCCCTAGAACGTTCATCTTGATTTGATTTCAGGCTCAAAATAGTCCACTCCCATGACCTAGAGGTTCACCTGGGCTCAGTGGAAAGAGCC
This sequence comes from Ornithorhynchus anatinus, assembly GCF_004115215.2. NCBI lineage: Eukaryota > Metazoa > Chordata > Mammalia > Monotremata > Ornithorhynchidae > Ornithorhynchus > Ornithorhynchus anatinus. The sequence continues at coordinate 9,793,327 of NC_041735.1, read as the reverse complement.
CGAGTTCGGGAGTCAGAGATCATGGGTTCGAATCCCGGCTCTGCCACTTGTCAGCTGTGTGACTGTGGGCAAGTCACTTAACTTCTCTGTGCCTCTGTTACCTCTGTAAAATGGGGATTAAGACTGTGAGCCTCATGTGGGACAACCTGATTACCCTGTATCTACCCCAACGCTTAGAACAGTGCTCTGCACATAGTAAGCACTTAACAAATACCAATATTATTATTATTATTATTACCTGGGTTTGCGACTGCCAAGTAGACTGAGATTAGACATAAGTAAGGTCCAAGGGCTGAATCTAATTTCCACCTGTATATTCTTTCCCAGCACTTAGCACAGTGCTAGGAACATGGTAAGTGCTTCATATTATTACTACTAATACCATTTACTCCTGTACTCTAAGTACTTAATACAGTGCTCTGCATCCAATAAATGCTCAAAAACGCCATTGATGGACTGACTGATTTGGCAACTTTGATTTTAAGAGGATAATGAGTGGTATTTCGACGAACCGCTTGCGAGAGTACAATACACTAAAATTAGCAGACACCTGCCCCCGCCCATAACAAGCTCACTGTCAAGAGGCGAGCTTAATATTCACTGTTGATCCTGTAAATATGCAGTGAAAAGGGACTTAGTCATATATTACCCTTTTCCGTTCCACAAATTCTAAGAGAAACTTTACACACATGGAGAGGTGTGGTTGGCGCATGATTTGCATTTAGAAAAGAAATCCTTAACATCTTAAAGATGGCGTTAAAGTTCCATGTAGAGAAGATTGCTGTAATTTACCATCTGATCATCCAACATGGCTGAACTAATGGGTCCTATTAATCAGGAAGTGAAGTAAAGTTTGCAGCTTGGCTCTTGCTTTTGAAGAAGAAATTCTTGGAGGGAAGCTAGTGCGGGCATTTGAAGACTCTCCAAACAGGTGAATTACTTTGGCAATATCAATGGTTACAACTGGAAGATCCATTCAGTCATTCAACCATATTTATTGAGCGCTTACTGTGCGCAGAGCACTGTACTAAGTACTTGGAAAGTACAACTGTGGGTTGTAGCCTGGATATTAGTGTCCTAAAGAGGTTGAAATTCTGGGATCCAGCCCAGGAGTGGCAGGCTGGGAGGAGGGGTCACATGACCTGGGGTCCCTGAGGTTGGGGGGGGAATCAGCTCCCTGAGGACAAAAGGGCTCCCTGCCATTTTGGGGACAGGGTAGGAAGACCTGCCCCTTGGAAGTAAAACAGCTCCACATTTTGCCACCGATTGGTAGGTCCCTGGCCCAGTTCCAGAACCTGGTGGTGTTTCTCTAGCCCAGCCAGTTTGTTAGCTCATGGACGCAATGAGTGTCCGCACTTGGATGCTGCCCTGGTTCTTTGCCCCGCAAAGGACAGTTACTCTTCCCCCTTTCACAGCCTTCATGAAGGCCCATCTCCTCCAAGAGGCCTTCCCTGACGAAGAACTCCTTTCCTCCTCTCCCACTCCCTTCTTCTCCCAAGTGTTCAGTACAGTGTTCTGCACACAGTAAGGGCTCAATAAATACGATTGAATGAATGAATGAATAACCATCTGCCCCAAGAGCAGGACCCGTCATTTTCCTCCTCTGTTGCCCAGACAGTGAAAGCCCTGGTTCGGCTGGCTCTTCCTAGGCCGGGCATTGTATCGACTGCTGTATGGCTGCTGCTGTTTCCTTTTCCTCTTCCTCCCTTCTATCCCGCTTCCCTCTCCTCCATCGCCATTGGTCTTTACTTCCTTCTGCCTCTCTCCTTCCCCCTGTACTCTTCTCTTTCTTTCTTCCCCCTCAGGGGCTCCCACAACTTTCCAAGCCTCCTAAAGCCTTAACCCTGCCCTATTGCCCAGCCCAATCCAAATCGAATCCTGTGTATCTGTGGTTGTGCCTAGCCAATAATTTTCTTCTTTTTCAAATGGTCTACTTCCAAATGGAGAAAAAGGAAATGGAGAAAAGGTTGCCGGCTGCCCCCTTATGTGCTGCTGGAACCTATAAGTCTATGTGGGATCTAAATGGACCCAGGACTGAAATTTGGACCACATCAGGCTATGCCATCCCAATCCAAGCTAAATCCACCTTTGCAATGAATGGAAGCAGATAACCTCCTGGACATAAAACTTCCCAGCTTCCACATGGAACCACATCTTGTCCCATACTCAAATCTATTTTAATGGCTGTCTCTCCCCGTAGACTGTAAGATCCCTGTGGACAGGATCACATCTACCAACTCTGTTGAAATTTCCCAAATATTTATACAGTGCTCAGCACAGTAAGCATCCAATGAACACCACTGATTGATATTATTGTCTGGTTCTGCAAGTTAGCTCCACCCAAAGAACTAGATTCAAATTTAAAATATATACACACACACACACACACACCCCTTTACATACCCATTTACTTTAAATTTCTGTATATTTTGGTTCTGTTCGGCAGGAGACAATCCAGATGTTTCTGGAAAACCTACATTTGTGATGGGGATGTCAAACAGATAGTCCAATGTTTTGACACAAAAATCCACCAAGTCCATCAGAAATTCAGCCCATCAGAATGTGTTTGGAGATTTCTGTCTGGAAAAACTTAGCTCAAGGTTTTCCTTGTCTTGAAATGACTTATATTCTTAAGAAATCCAGGCTCTTTAACCGATTGACATGGTATGACTGGAGCCAGCAGAGAGGGAAATTGAAGGAGCCTGGATGCAACATGCATGGACTTGAAGCAAATTTCTAAATAAAGGGAATGTGAGAGTCAAAAATCCAGAGTAACCCTTCCATCGAGGAATAGAGTCTACTTGGGTTAGGTTGATACACGGCTCTTGGGTGTTCCGAGAAGCCGAGCAGCCCCATCTCCAGCCCCTTCACTCCTGAGACGAATCCCGCGAGAAACAGCATGGCCTAGTGGGTAGAGCATGGGTCTGGGAGTAGAAGGACCTGGGTTCTAATCCCAGCTCCACCACTTGTCAACTGTGTGACCTCGGGCCAGTCACTTCACGTCTCTGTGCCTCAGTTACCTCACCTGTAAAAACAGGGATTAAGACCGTAAGCCCCACATGGCACAGGGACACCCGACGATCTTGTATCTACCCCAGGGCTTAATACAATGCCTGGCACATAATAAGCGCTTAACAAATACCATTTTAAAAAAAACACAAAATCCTAAGTGCAGAAATACTGCAGTTTGTCTCAGTCCTTGGAGAGATATGTCACAGCGTCTAATAGTACCCTCTGTCAATCAAGTCACAGAGCAAATGCCACTTTTGAAGGCAGCAGATCACCCTTTCCACCCAGAGAGGAGCAGTGAGTCCTCTTGGCAGGCACACAAAAGAGGATAAGGAAGGAAAAGTGAGATAGAAAGGAACTAAAAAGGTGGGGGATGAAATAGAGTGAAATGTGAACATAGAAAAAGGTGGAACAGAGAAAATTAACCAGATAGTTCGCAGCCGGTCACTTCAAACTTGGCAGGAAAACAATGTAGTTATTATCTCAATGACTTTTAGCTACACCGAGGCATATTCACCCACTCATTCAGATGTATTGCAAGCGAGGGGTGAGAAAGGGACTTTTCTACAAGCTAAGTACACTGAGTTTTGCTGACATGTTTCATTACACGACTCGGAGAGAACACAATGGAAGAATTAGAGGACGTTCTTCCCACTACTTGAATCTGTTCTGCTATAACGCGATCCACAAGTACTTGCAAGTAGATTCAGTGTAGGGAGAGACGGTCTTGGACATGATTATAGCATTAGCTGAGGGGTAGTTGCTTCGGCCTTACTCAACTATACTTTATGTTCCTTTGTGGTTTTGAACTTTGCTGTAAATAAACCAGGAATATAATAATGAGTTCCAAGGGTGAAAAACATTTTGCAACTAGCGGGCATGACCGTAATATAGGAATCCGGATCAAAAAATGTCCACCGCGATGGTACCCTTCCACTATGCACATTCATTGTTATTGAAGCAAAGGTTATACTGTAATTTTTCCAACCCTTGAGTTTCTCCAAGAACTCAATCCCTGCATTATAGGAAGCACCAAACTCCATGGAAGGGGGCTACATGTGCCCAGGTGAGCAATATCCATAAATTCAGTAGGTAAATATTTTAAAAGATAGGGTCCATTTTAAAGGGAGGACAGATTTTTCAACACACTCTGACACACTGGTTCCTCTAAATCAGGGGTGAGCAATATTTTTGGTGGGAAAAAACAAATAAAATACTTGAACAGTAATCATACAATTTAAACTGATGTCAACATAGCTTACTTCATTGTGGAGCCATAATTATACAATAATAGCAACAATTATAATCCGAAAGTTATGACGCTGGAGGTTTTTAAATGCCTTATCCCGTTCCACACCATTCCCCCTTCTCCCCAACACACCCCACACCACAGGTGGCCATTTTAGATGTCTTGCTGCCCCAACCCACCCAGCTCATTTGGTCCCAAGAAGATCCAGATATGACTCCCAAGTCACAGGTTGCGAATTCCTGCTCAAACTTAACCCACCAGCTGTGAAGTCATTTGTCTCCGAGCCTGGTCATCCCCCTCCTCCTTCCCTTCCTGCTCCCCTCACCCAGTAGCAATCGTGTGAACCATCAAAAGACTGCATACCTTTAGAAGAGTAAGTTCACTGTCTAGACCGTAAGCTCGTTGTAGGCAGGGAATGTGTCTATTTACTGTTATATTGTACTCTCCCATGTGCTTAGTACAGAGCTTTGCACCCAGTGAGTGCTCAATAAATCCATTTGAATGACTGAATGAGTGCCACTCTAGTGCCTGAAAACCATGAGGCGTTCATGCCTCATTCATCTAGAACCAGGAACTGAACCGGGATCCTTATATCCCGCTTTGTAATAATAATGATAATGGCATTTGTTAAGCGCTTACTATGTGCCAAGCACTGTTCTAAGCGCTGGGAAGGATACAAGGTGATCAGGTTGTCCCATATGGGGCTCACAGTCTTAATGCCCATTTTATAGATGGGGTAACTGAGGCCCAGAGAAGTGAAGCGACTTGCCCAATGTCACACAGCTGACAAGTGGCTGAGCCGGGATTTGAACCCATGACCCCTGACTCCCCAGCCGAGCTTTTCCACTGAGCCACGCTATAGCCACACGCCATGGAAGGTGGCCTTAAATCAACTCGGTCTGGCCTAGAACTGACTCTGTAGTAGGAGCCCCTGGATTTCAGAACCCATTCCAGGATGGGCCCCTTGCGTACTCCTCACCAGTGTATGGTGGGAGCAGCACCTGGTTAGAAATTCATTCTATCAGCCTATGTTGTCGTGATGATCACTAATTCCATCCCCCTACACTAGGCGACTAGCCTCCAGAGGATACCCATAGGTCAAAAGCAGGGTAAACATTCTCACATTCACTCTCCATTTGATGTTTCTTAAAATCTTCGGAAAAGAAAAATTATGACTTGTCACATTACATTACATCAAAACATGATGTAACATCATAATTTTTTTTAAAAAAGCATTTGTTTTAATTTATGATGCTGCATTATGCCACAAAAAGCTTTTGTTTTTCCCTTGAGTACCAATAAATTTTGACAGTGACTGTTTATCCAGAAACTTTGGCAGACTAAAACAGAATGAACACTGGCAAAAAGCAGGTATTTAACAGCTACTGATGAACTGCTTATGAATCACTGCGTTCTGTCCCGGCACAAATCTTCCCATAGGTACTCTGCAGAATTCGTCTATTTTTTTCCATCTCCTCACATTAATGACATTAAGGTTGAGTGGCTAAACATTCTAAGCATGTGACACATATTTCTCATCTAACACTTTTACTATCTGCTATTCTCCTCCCCCACCCAACCTTCCCTCCCACTCTTAAATGCCCGTGAACTTAGAAGCTGAATGGGAAAGAGAAAGATTTCGTAACTGATGCGCGTATGCTCCAACGGTTTGAATTCACTGTAGACAACATCACTGTGCTTCAGGTCTCTCGAGCCTGTAACCTTAACATTAGTCACAACTCGCCTCCCTCACTCAAACCGTCACCAAATTTTGTCATTTTACCTTCACAACGTTGCTAAAATCCACCCTTTCTTCTCCATCCAAACGGCTATGACATTGATCCAAGCACTTATCTTATCCCAACTTGACTACTGCAAAAGCTTCCTTGCTGATCTCCCTGCCTCCAGTCTGTCCCCACTACAGTCCTAATTTCACTCTGCTGCCCTGATCATTTTTCTTAAAAACCATTCAGTCCAAAGCTCCCCAACTCCTAAATAATAATAATGATAATGTTGGTATTTGTTAAGCACTTACTATCTGCAGAGCACTGTTCTAAGCGTGGGGGTAGATACAAGGTAATCAGCTTGTCCCACCTGAGGCTCACAGTCATAATTCCCATTTTCCAGATGAGGTAACTGAGGCACAGAGAAGTGAAGTGACTTGCCCACAGTCACACAGCTGACAAGTGGCAGAGCGGGGATTCGAACCCATCATCTCTGACTCCCAAGCCCTGGCTCTTTCCACTGGGCCATGCTGCTTCTCTAAAGAATCACCATTTGCTGTCCATCCAATTCCACAAACAAAAACTCCTTACCATGGACTTTCAGGCACTCAATCAGCTCTCCCCCTCTTACCATACTCACTGATGTCCTTTAATAAACCACACAATTCACTCCTCTAACGCCAGTCGACTCACTGTACATAGATATCACCATTTTCACCACCCACTTCCTCTCTCCGGTCTGGAACTCCCTATCCCTTCGTATCTGACAGACCACCACCCTCCCTATCTTCAAACCCTTACTAAAATCACATTTTCTCCAAGAGGCCTTCTCCGTCTAAACTCTCCTTTCCCCTACTCAATCATATAATCAGATCGGGCACGGTCTCTATCTCATGTGAGGCTCACAGACTAACATGAGGAGAACAGGCATTTGATCCTCCTTTTACAGTTGAGTAAACAGAGGCACAGAGAGATTAAGGGACTTGCCCAAGGTCCCACATAAGGCAAGTGGTGGAACCAATCATATTTATTCATTCAGTCATATTTATTGAGCACTTATTGTGTGCAGAGCACTGTACTAGACACTTGGGAAGTACAATTTATTGAGCGCTTACGGTGCACAGAGCGCTGCACTAAGAGCTTGGGAAGTACAGTACAGCAATAGAGACAATCCCTGTCCACAATGGGCTTGCAGACTAGAGGGGAGACAGGCATCAATACAAGTAAGTAGGCATCAATATAAATAGATAGAATTGCTTGGGAGAGTACAATACAACACAGTCGGTAGACATTTCCTCCCCACGATGAGTTCAAAGGCTAGAGCGGAACAGACATTAATACAGACATATACATTGCAAATGTATACGTTAAGTTCTGTGGGGAACCAGAGGGGGAATTCACGTCTCCTGACTCCCACTGCTGTGCAACTTCTCCGGAAGCAGAGATGGGATGGGGTGTGGGGGAGAGTGTGGGGTTTCCACGGGGACGGTATAAATAGCAGACATTCCCTATTACTTAAGGACTAACTCATTTATATATTCACCTTCCCCCTATATGTAAATTAGTGTGTCCCCTCCAGGACATTACCAATTCTTTAAGGGCAGGGATTATTATATTAATTCTTTTACTCAGCCAAGCACTTAGTACAGTGCTCTGCACACAGAAAGCAATTTCTCTCCAAGCTACAACTTCGCAATAAACCTGCTTTAATCGAAAGATCCCTTCAGAGAAATCTACCGGGCCACCTGAAGCAACGTCCTTGAATCAGGTTTTAAATAACGAATAAGTACAAGTGAAAGAGAATGAGGAAGGTCAGTGTAGACCTTCTGTGATACAAATTTTTATCTTCCCCCTTCACGTCGGAAGTACACGCTGACTTCCGAGATCAGATTCACGCACATCCCACCTTCTGGGAGATGGTGGGATTTTAGGAGGGATTCGGACGCGGGGAGGGAGGGAATTCCAAGCTGAGGAACAGCATGAGCGAGGGGACTCCTAAGAAAGGACTTCAACCCAAACACGATAAGCAACATGCTGTTTGGAGATGATCCTCTAAATCGTTGCTCCTGGAATAGGGGATCAACATTTTCAGCCTGGACTCCAGTTCAAGGGACGGATTCAGCAGACCACATATCCAATCGTTTTACTTCTCTGCCCATCATGTCTTCAGACATCAACTTCTATTTATGACAAAGGCAGCCCTGGGCCCTTTCCCGGCCCTATTTCTTATCCCTGGTTTTCATTCCCCAAATGGATATTCCCTGTGAATTCAGTCCTAGTGTAGTCATAGAGTTTTGTCCTCAAGCAAATCATGCCAACAGGTTTTTTCCGCTCCCCACCAGAGACAGTAAGAGGATAGAGGGAGTAGTAAGGTGCTCAATAAATACGATTGAATGAACAAATGAGTGAAATTTCCGCCCTAGAGTTGTATCTGCCCATTTGTGTATGTGCAATTTCCAAATTACAAAATTGCCTGTCTAACCACCAGCTCTCTTGGTACGAATGTCTCGCTGATGGTACAGATCCATTTCTTTAGACACATTACATTATGAACCCTAATTCCACACAATATTCACAGAAAAAGTGAAAGGAAAAAGAATAGTACATTGAGGGCAATTTCCATCCCTGGTTTCTAGGAGTCAGGAATTTGTGGAATGTTCAAAATGAAAGATTTCCTGGGACCACAAGCTTTTTTTAATAAAATCAAACTCTGTACAGCTACCTACAGTCATAACCAAGGGAAGGTAATCATCTGTGAGGGCACAAGTTTGGGAAGTTCCTGCTTCTGCGGGTGATGTTCTTAAAGTGCCAGCAAATTAAGCAAGTCAAACAACCAAATGGGCAGTTTAAAAAAAATGCTGGTTTCTGGAGCTTGTTCTCCAGAGGCTTACTTGAACCGCAACAGAGGACAGGCCCAGTTTAAATAACGGTAAGGGAAAAGAGCCTTTTTTCGTTCCAAGGGAAATCTCTGAGGGGACCCATTCTTGAAAATCCAGAGATAATACACAACAAGGTACCAGGGTTTACAGATGGATGTGCTTTCTTTCAGAGGCCAAACGGCAACATTCTTATCTATGAAATGAAATTAAATAATCCCAAATTCTGCGAGATTCATTACTTTGATTTTCCCTTATTCTTCTAGTAAAAATATTAAACATGAAGAGAAGAAGTTTAGAGATTTGCTTAGTACATGCTCCACCCATCTGAAAACTATTTCTACATTCCCAAACGAGATCACTGACATTGATCCAGTTATCTAGGACCTTCATGCACATTTCTCTGTCACAGTTCTGTTCTGAACAACTATCAGCTGAAATAAAGGGACTTTACAATTAAAAAATCCTCTGTCGCCCATTACTATAGGATTGTAGTCCATTGTACGTAGTGCATAGTCAACTTGCGAATCAATACTTCACAAAAGAGGATCTCAGAAACTTAGGATGCCTATATATACATATAGGGAAATGTCAGACTGGAGGACATCGCAAGGGATGGTGTTACACCTTTCAATGTGCTTTCGGCTGGTCCCCGCAAGAGCACCGTTCTTGTAACCTTTACCGTGGTACAGAGATGATCAGTCATTTCGGAAAAATCCTGAAGCAGCCTTGAATCCTTACTGCCCTCTAGAGAAATTCTAACAGAAGAGCTGAAACTGACACAGTCAGCAGAAAAAACAATAGTGCCAGACAAAAACTGAACTCTCGGATTGTAAAGCCTGCGATTTGTCAACCGAATTTTTAAAGACACATCCCATTTTACATTCCCGAATCTACAACTAGTCTCCCGTGAATGCATTAGTTACTTTACCTGCAGGGACTCGATCATGATTTGCCAAGTCCAGACCCTGCGAATGTACAGAATTGGGGAGCTACAGAATAACCGAAAGTAACTAGTGCGCACAACACAAAGAAGCTATATTAGTAAAAGCACTGAAAAGAAAATGTACACAATAATCCAACTGATTTCCCAGAGCCTCAGAGTCAGATTAGGGCTATAGGTGCCCTAGAAGAAGCAGCGTGGCTCAGTGGAAAGAGTCCGGGCTTGGGAGTCAGAGATCATGGGTTCAAATACCCGCTCTGCCAGTTGGCAGCTGTGTGACCGTGGGCAAGTCACTTCACTTCTCTGTGCCTCAGTTACCTCATCTGTAAAATGGGGATTAACCGTGAGCCCCACGTGGGACAACCTGATGACCCTGTATCTCTCCAAGTGCTTAGAACAGTGCTCTGCACAAAGTAAGCGCTTAACAAATACCAACATTATTATTACTATTAGAATCACCCAGAGCCGTTTTCTTGCTTCCTGGCCACCACCCCCGACGATCCCCGGGGTCATTTTCGGCTCCCAACTGAGGCGACTTTGAAGACTGGAGTTGAGGGAAGGAAGATAGGTCTGAAGTTGGCACATCCTTAATACCTCTCCCAAGAGACGCAGACCTTGGGCAGTCGTTCAGGTGTATTCCCTAACTTTCCTTGAGAAGCCCATCAGTGATCATTTGTAAAGACATCCTTTTGAAAACATTTTCTTCTTGGCCAGAGGTAGTGAAAGAAGATCGTGTTCTCTTTTTGTGGGCGAGAATTAACAATGTAAGTTTTCGGGGGGAAGGACCGGTCTTCACTTTGCCAGAACGACTTCCAACTCTTGCCCGCTCAAAAGCTACCTTTCAAATGTTGTGGGTCAAAACTCAACGACTCTGAAAAAAAATTGACACTTCCAATCCTCGAGCCCAAAAAGGCTCATAAATGGATTGTTGACATAATCCCTAACCCCCGAACTTTACCTTTTCACACTTGGTTTCTCACCCATCCACTTCTGATTTCTAGCCTGCCTATTTTCTTCAGTTTGTCAGCTATTTGAAGATTGGAATTTGAATTGTGGTTATTCAATTCACTACAAGAGACAGTTAAATCGGGAATGAAGACTTCACTTCCCTGACCTCATGAAAACCTGAAATTTCCTCTCACTTTGTCCATCAAGCTTCCATCCAGCGTTCTTTGATCTTATCGATTAACTAGAAAAATGATCACTATGCCCTAGTAAGTGGCACTGCCTGGCTGGTGTAAGTCACTGGATTTGTTGCGCCGCACAACTGGGCCCCAAAATAAACAATAGTACGCCTCTGCTTGCTGTGGGGAAGGGGACGTAAACTAGTTTGAAAACCAAGACAATGAGAACTCTACCTTGAGATCTAACTCTGTTTCAAAAGATGAATTATTCTTTCAGTCAAACCAACATTATTCATTCATTCATTCAATGGTATTTATTGAGCGCTTACTATGTACTAAGCGCTTGGAATGTACAAATCGGTAACAGATAGAGACGGTCCCCGCCCTCTGACGGGCTTACAGTCTAATCGGGGGAGACGGACAGACAAGAACAATAGCAATAAACAGAATCGAGGGGATGAACATCTCATTTAAACAATAGCAAATCAATAGAATCAAGGTGACGTACAGCTCATTAACAAAATAAATAGGGTAATGAAAATATATACAGTTGAGCGGACGAGTACAGTGCTGAGGGGATGGAAAGGGAGAGGGGGAGGAGCAAGGGAAAGGGGGGAAAAGAGGGTCAACATTACCATGCTGACAATAAATACAAAAATTTCCTAAATATCTATGACTAAAAGGGTCTTCCCCACACAAGACAAATCTCATTACATATGGCAGGGAAAAAGCTAACTGTATAGGACATGGGAAACAGTGTACATCACCCTCTAATGGTATATGTGTTAATAGACAAAAAGAGATGACAGCTGCTCATGACTTGAAAGAGAATTCTGGATACGATTAGAAATACTTAGAAGCAACGTGGCTCAGTGGAAAGAGCAAGGGTTGGGGCGCCAGAGGTCATGGGTTCAAATCCCGGCTCCGCCGCTTGTCAGCTGTGTGACTTTGGGCAGTCACTTCACTTCTCTGGGCCTCACTTCCCTCAACTGTAAAATGGGGATGAAGACTGTGAGCCCCATGTGGGACAACCTGATCACCTTGTATCCTCCCCAGCGCTTAGAACGGTGTGTGGCACATAGTAAGCGCTTAACAAATGCCATCATTATTATTAAATACTTAGTACTGAAATGATCCTACCATTTCGTATTTATCTTGTTTATATCCTACAGAACTTTCAAATTTTGGACAAAATAAATTAGATTTGTTTTAATGGTATTTGTTCAGTGCTTAATATGTATTAAGCTCTGGGATAGATACTAGCTAATCAGGATGGACATGGTCCAGGTCCCACATGGGGCTCACAGTCTTAATTGCCATTTTACAGATGAGGTAATTGAGGGTCAGAGACATTAAGTGACTTGCCGAAGGTCACACGGCAGACAAGTGGAGGAGCCGGGATTAGATTCCACAACCTTCTGACTCCTGGGCCCATGCTTCAGCCACTAAGTCATGCTACATCTCATCTGTGTTACAGAGAAGCAGCACAGCCTAGAGGAAAGAGCATGGGCGTGGGAGTCGGTGGACTTGGGTTCTAATCCTGCCTCTGCCGCTTGCCTGATGTACGACCGTGGGCAAATCATTTAACGTTTCTGATCTGAGTTCCCTCACCTATAAAATGGAGACTCAATGCCTGTTCTCCCTCCTATTTGGTACAACCGTGAGCAAATCATTTAACTTTTCTGATCTCAGTTCCCTCACCTATAAAATGGAGACTTCAATGCCTGTTTTCCCTCCTACTTACAATGTGAGCCTCGTGTGGAACCTGATTATCTCTCCACCCCAGCACTAAGTGCAGTGCTTAGTACAAAATAAGCACTTCAATGCCACAATTATCACAGACAGGTACTTGGGTTCTCCACTGAACAGGGAGATGACACTTCAGAGAGGTGATAAAATACCGCTTCCTAAAGTATCGCCAATCACTATAAGAGAACCAAGAAACAAGGCCTTAACTTAAAAAAAAAAGGTTGTAGTAATGTCTACCTACCTTATTTCTGGGTAGGAAGCAAATTCTCTCTTGCATCCGTGTCAATAATCTACAAAGGTCACTGGGAATCTCCAGAATGCAAATTTGACAATCTTCAGATAAGATTCTCCTCAAGAGGGTCCCAGGATGACCTCTTTCTGTTTTAAAACCGAAAGTATGGCATATAAGGCTGGGGGGCTGGAGGGGGAAACGATGCATAAAATTACCTACGCTCTGGGAAACAAAAAAAAGTTAGGGTACATTAGGTTTAACATCTGAACTAACCTAAGAGTTTAGTACAGTGCCTTGCATATTTTAAGTGTCTAATAAATGTCATTATTACTACCTTTCTGATTTTATCTAAACCTCTTCTCTTCTCCAGAGAGATACACTGGAGGTCATTTGCTTTTCCCTTACTACTTAGAATGATGAACAATGAAAAAGCAGACATTATACTCGCTTCGCTGCAGTGCTCCTACAGACTGTATCTAAACGGAAGTTTGTTGATCTGCTGAAATGTAAATGTCATTTCTAAATATAGCATTCAGAAGCCAGGGAATCAGCACTTTTGTTGACAAAACACCTTTTCTGGAAGTACCATGCGCAAAGAAATGCTTCCTTCTGACACACGGGAGAGTCACATGTACCACCAAGAAACAAACTGATATCACGGCTTTCCAAGGCGACTGTCTTTCTGAGAGAATTGTGACAGCTCTGATAGGAAATTCTTTAACTGGTTCTAATATGAACCTGTAGATAAGTAAATAATTTTGTGCTTTGGTGGTTCTCTAGCCTTAAAAATCAAGGGAAAACACATTGTCTGATTTAATGTACCGTGATGCCGGTTGCCATTCACAAGTAAAAGGAGAACGTATTCACTCCATATAAATCAATCTAGGATATTTTTGGTTTAGTATAGAACATTTGTACCTGTAAAAAATACTGCCCACAGTATATTGTGATTCCCCTAGAGCTTTCTATTAAGGCCATTTATTCTATTTTTCATCCTTTTTCCCATCACTTTATCCTTTGGCAAATTTCCTATTTGAAACAACAAGACCACTGCCTCTTTTCGGTTAGCAAGAGACCCACATTTTCCTTTCATTGGTAATTGCCAGCATTCCAGTGACAACCACACTTCCTCACCGTATTTTCTCAAGCTGCCCAAATTCCTGGTACACCAGTAAGAAATTCTGGGGGAAGTCCGCTGTGCCGGTCTAAATTAGGAATTATTTGGGGGGGCACTTACATGCAGGGAAGCCTTTTGTTCATGAACGCTGAATGTGTCATTTTAAATGACTCTGATATAGTCTAACTCTACGTTCTTACACACAAATTTAAAAGGCTGTTAATGTCGAACCCCCTTTTTTATGTACCTTTGTCTCTAACCATTATTGTAATTCTGTCCTCTAACACAAGCTCCTTTTCCTCCACTGAGCTATCAAAGACACCTTCCTAATCAACATTATACACAGTAGCATAATAGATGGCACCAGAGTGAATACAAGGCTGAACCGTAATTCACTCTAGGGGCTCTACTGATGTCATAAACCACACGACCATCTTTATGAAGAGCGGCTGAGCCCAGAGAAGGAATTTAGATCTCTGCTCACTCTGGGAGCCATCTGTTATTGAAACAGATTTCAATGCCGACCTTTTCCTCTCTGTCATTTATGAATATTTCAAACTTTGGCTCTAAAATTTAAACTTTTCAACAATTAAGGAATTATAATTTCCTTTCCAGATGCATCTTCAAAGCTAAATTTTGATCCCCGTTGGAGGAGTTGACTTGACACCCAGTTCTCAAAGACAATCGAAAGAAGATGAAATCTCCCTTGGGGAAATGTCTAGATGACGGTCAGTCTTTACTCCTTCCATCGCGATTATTGCTAAGGTCCTATAGCAGTGAAACACTGTGATCAGTAATATAAATACATCAAAATACAGTACAGTCTCTGCTATCGACAAAGTGAATTTTACAGTATCTTCCTTGGGAGACACTTAAAGCGCAACAATTTTCAATTCCAAACTAAACTCCGGTCGTTAACGAACTGCAGCCATCAGAGAGTCAAAATATAGAATTTTGCTCCGTCAATCAGTAGTATTTACTGAGCATTTACTGTGTTAAATTATATATGACAAATTATTTATTGATATTAACGTCTGTCCCCGCCTCCAGACTGTAAGAGTGTTGTGGGCAGGGAACAGGTCTGCTAACACTATCGTACTGTATTCTCCCGAGAGCTTAGTACAGCGTTTTGTACATAGTAAGTGCCTAATGATTATCATTGATTGACTGAAGGGTGCTGTCCTAAGGGCTTAGGAGAGTCTGGTAAAATGGAGTTGGTAAACAAGATCCCTGACCTTAAGGAACTTACAGTCTAGGAAAGGTTTTGTTGCTCTATCGAAACAATTGGCCGACCCGACAATTTTCCGGGCTTTCCACCCCCTGACAACACAGCTCCTTCTCCCTCTTATAGCCATGGCTCCCATTTCCCCACCAATCAATCATATTTATTGAGTGCTTACTTTGTGCAGAGCACTGCGGTAACCGTTTGGGAGGGTACAACATAACAGAGTTGATAGACATGTTCCTTGTCCACAGTCTGGGGGAGGGTAGATATAGTGGAGAGGAAGCATCCACTCGCTTTCTACTCCTCTCCTCTCCTACAACCGAAGCCTTTTTCAGAACAAAAAGCAGGACTTTGGGGACCCCATCAGGCATTTATCCGTTGGTAAAACAGACAGAAATCCTCAACCGGGAATGTCCCATCAACGAGAGAAGCAACCACAATCTCATGGAAAGAACAAGGGCCTGGGAGGCAGAAGACCTGGGTTCTAAAACCAGCTCCACCACTTATCTGCTGAAGGACCTTGGGTGTGTCACTTAACTCCTCTGTGCCTCAGTTACCTCATCTGTAAAATGGGGATCACAGTATCATCGGGATCGCGACCAACCAGATTGGCTGGTATTTAGCCCAGAGTTTAGTTCGGTGCCTGACACGGAGAAAGCGCCTAAAAAATATCATTAAAAAATAATAAGACATAGAAAAAGAGTGACACAACATATCAGGGTCTGAGATAAAGAGTGGAACCTTAACCTCTGGGTATGTATTGCAGAACTTGTAAACTGACTTATAACTTCTTTTTCCTTGATTCGGGTAACAGTCATTAGTGTTATCTCCCCGGGGCTTAGAACAGTGCTTGGCAAATAGTAAGTGCTTAACAAATGCTATCATCATCATTATTATTACTATTATTATTATCTTTGCCTACTTTGCATTATATATATATGACATATATATAGATGCTATACACACGCAGGGCTTTAGAATACTTATGCTTTCTTTAGGTTGCCGGAAAGCCATTGAAAAGAAGAATTAAGTTTTTTAATGAAATTAAGTTTTCAAAATTGCAACCAATAAATCAGTCATAAATTCAAAGCACACGTTATTGTTTTATGCATTAACATCTGTTTACTACAGTGTTAGGATTCTACATATCCAGTGATCTTCTCTTTAATTACAAATTTATCTTAATTCATTGAATTATCAATGGCTACAGATTTGAGGATCAGTAGGGGACACAGATCCAGATGGCATTTGAACCTTCGAAATGTCACTAATTCTCTTCTGACACTAGATATTTCCTAATATTTATTCTTCCAAATGATATTTCAAACACTTTCCAGTAGGTATTTACACTTCTGATTTGACCTCACAGAACACCGCTCATTGCCAGGAAAACGCTTCCAGGGCTTCATTTTTCCTATAAAAGCAATTTTCCTTTTTTTAAAAAAAAAATGCTATTTGGTTAAGCACTTACTATGTGTCAAACACTGTTCTAAGTGCTGGGGCAGATTTAGATGAATCAGGTCAGACACAGTCCCTGTCCCACATGGGGTTCACTAAGTAGGAGAGAGGACTGAAGCACAGAGAAGTCAAGTGACTTTGCCAAGGTCACAAAGCAAGCCTTTGGCAGAGCAGGGATTAGAACCCAGGTCCTCTGACTCCCAGGCCCATGCTCTTTCCACTAGGCCACGCTGTTTCTCAGTCTTAGAGGGCAAAAGGACTCCAGAGGATGAAATAATGTGCTATGGGTTTCTTAGTCAGTATTTAGCATGCATCGTCCACAGACAGTAAAAGGCCTCTCGTGAATAGAGCAAGGAGTTACACTGAAAAAGGCCGTGAGGTTAGAAAGCAGCATGGCTCAGTGGAAAGAGCATCGGCTTTGGAGTCAGAGATCGTGAGTTCGAATCCCAGCTCTGCCACTTGTCAGCTGTGAGACTGTGGGCAAGTCACTTAACTTCTCTGTGCCTCAGTTCCCTCATCAGTAAAATGGGGATGAAGACTGTGAGCCCCACGTGGGACAACCTGATTCCCCTGTGTCTACCCCAGCGCTTAGAACAGTGCTCTGCACATAGTAAGCGCTTAACAAATACCAACATTATTACTATTATTATTAAAGCAAAGTATAACGTCCTTTACTGAGATAGGATCCAACGGGGTAGATAGTCTAGAATATAGCAAATTTGAGTTGTTTTTCCAGTATTGATGTGATGTCCCAAGACAGAGAACAAGGGAAACATAGAGGTAGGAATTATTATGACAGTAATAATTATATTAAAGCATTACTATATGCTAATCAACTCCCAACACTCCAGATCACAATGACCCATCCTCACCTCAAGCACTTAGATTTTTACTTATACTTTTCCTCGGCACTTATGAAATGGATGATCGTTGCACTGTCTATTTATTTGGATGACCCCACTGGCAAATATTTTTCTTTGTGTCCCCCATTAGAATGCAAGCTTCCTGCGGGTAGGAAAGGGATATCGTGCTTCTTGTATACTTATTCGACTGCTTGGTTTAGTGTATTAATAACAATAATAACTGTGGTATTTGTTAAACACTTACTATGTGCCGAGCACTGTTCTAAGCACTAGGGTAGCTATAAGGTAGTTATATGGTATTAATCCCCATTTGACAGATAAGGTAACTGAGGCCCAGAGAAGTGAAGTGACTTGCCCAAAATCACACAGCTGACAAGCGGCGGGGCCGGGATTAGAACCCATGACCTCTGACTCCCAAGCCCGGGCTCTAAAGCTTGCTGGAAGCAGCTGAAGAAGGAATAAAGCTTCCCAGTTCCTAGCGTGAGCTACGAAGAACCAGAGAGAAGGTGCTGGGGCGTGGGGACGGGAGAAGTCCACTTATTTGGCTGCCCCAGAAGGGAAGTCATCCTCCATCGATAAAGACAGAATTAGAAATAGGTCGAAGCTCCCCTCCGAAAATACTCCCACCACAGCAAGGCAGCAGGGCTCTGGCGATCACCGTTAACCCTGTTCCCTAAAGTCAAAACGACGTCACGGGAAGTGAGCGGGTGATTCGGCCTCGTTAGGGTTGACCAGTTGACTGCAGGTATGGAGTGACTGCCAAAAAGTGACCTGAGGATCTTTTGAAGAAAATTAAAACAGACAGAACTATGGTGGAGATCACAAATCCTGACGGCAGGAGAGGAGAATCTGACACTGCAAAAATGATCTGACATATGTAGGACAGCTAAAAGAGCCCAAGAGCAGATGAAACACTTGATGAGCCCAAGGTGAAATCACTTAGAAATAAATTACCGGAAATGAAGACACCTGGGCGAAATATGACAGACCACAAAAAAAAAGATGAAGCTACACGTCTTGAATGTCCATCTCCTATGGTGTCTAACAATATCACGGGCATCTTTATATATCCTCTCGAAGACTGGAGGATTCTTCCGTTCACAGAGAAGCGGTATGACTCAGTGGAAAGAGCCCGGGCTTGGGAGTCAGAAGTCATGGGTTCGAATCCCAGCTCTGCCACTTGTCAGCTGGGTGACTGTGAGCAAGGCACTTCACTTCTCTGTGCCTCAGAGACCTCATCTGTAAATGGGGATGAACACGGTGAGCCTCACGTGGGACAACCTGATTACCCTGTATCTCCCCCAGTACTTAGAACAGTGCTCTGCACAGAGTAAGCGCTTAACAAATACCAACATTATTATTAAAACATGCATTTAAGATAGTACTTCCTTTTCCCTTTACCAGTAGCTGCGCGCCTAGGGAGGGATCCAGATGTCTGAATGATTCTCCAGCAAAACCAACTGGGGCACTTATTAAGCATTTAGGTGAAAAGCAAGCTACTAAGCACTGGGGGAGATACGAGACAATCGGGACAGATCTAGGCCCTGTTGCACATGAGGCTCGCAATCAGTGGGCGAAGAAGAATGGGTTTTTAATCCTCTTCTTATAGATGAGAAAATTGAAGCACAGAAAAGTTGAGTGACTTGTCCAAGATCACACCACAGGTCAGGGGGGATGGCAGGTGAAGAGAGGAAGAGGCGAAAGGATGAGCAAGATGGCTAGGATCGAGCGAGGGTTTGGAGGGTCTCCCACCTCTCCTATACAAATCCTTCCTGTGTCCAAGATTCTGACAATTCACATAAGCTTCAGAGAAAACTGCTAAGACAGAGGACTCTTAGCAGTCACGAAGAACAAAGGGAGTCATTTCCCACCTCCATCAATCAGGGCTTTTGCCAACTTCAGCATCTTAAGGGAAGGTACCCAAAATAAAAGGGTTGAAACCAGTGATCTTTTGTGAATGACTCTTTGAAGGAGACCCGCTTCAGACCAAAAGTGATTTTTAAAAGTTTCGATGAAAACCAGAAAGAAATTCAGCTGGGATCCCATTTTTAAGTTACTGAAACGAGAAGCACAAGTACAAGGCAAACTATTGATTCTGTAATAAATTGGTTACATAATTTTAAAAGCACTTTATAGCACTCCAATGAGTGTCCACTCAACTGAAATTCTTTACCATTGGCTTGGAGGCAGTTTTTTCCCTCCTAAATTACCTCGTCCTTATCCAACTCCAAATCCAGCCTACCGGCTTCGCTCTTCTAACCCCAACTGACTGTATCTCCATCTCACCGTCGACCCCTTGCCCCCAGCCGCCCTCTGGTCTGGAATTCCCTCTCCCTTCATATCGAACCAACCACCACTCTCCCCTCCTTCAAAGCCATCCTAAAATCATAACTCCTCCAAGAGACTTTCCCCAACTAAGCCCTGATTTCCCCTACTTTCCCTTCTAAGTCACCTTGGTACTTCCATCTTTCCTAGTGGAAAGAGCCAGAGCCTGGGAGTCGGAAGGATCTGGGTTCTAATTCCTACTGGGTGACCTTGGGCAAGTCACTTTACTTCTCTGTGCCTCAGTTACCTCAGATGTAAAACGGGGATGAAGATGTGAGCCCCACGTGAGACAGGGATTATGTCCAAACCAATTACCTTTTATCTACCCCCGGGACGGTGCCTGGCACACAGTAAGGGTTTCAGTACTATTATTATCATTATTATCTTCTCAGCACTTAATGTTTATCCCACCCACAGCCCTTATGTACATATTCACTCAATCATACTTATTGAGCATTTACTGCGTGCAAAGGACTGAACTAAGTGCTTGGGAGAGTACGACGTAACCACAGACTGTAAGCCCGTCAAAGGGCAGGGACTGTCGCTACCTGTTACCGATTTGTACATTCCAAGCGCTTAGCACAGTGCCCTGCACAGAGTAAGCGCTCAATAAATACTATTGAATAGACATTTCCCGCCCACGACAAGGAGAGGATCCAAGTACCGAAGAGACTCCGAAGGGAGAGGAGGGAAAACGTGGGCTTAGCTGGGGAAGGCCGCTTGGAGGAGATGTGATTTTAGGATGGCTTTAGAAGTGGAAAGAGTAGTGGTTGGTTCCATACGGAGCGGGAGGGAATTTAGGGCAAGGGGTTGCGACGAGAGTGAGGAAAAGTCATATTCTTGTACCCAATCATTTCCCCTAGGTAACTTATTTTAATGTCCGTCAGCTCCGTTAAACTGTTAATTCCACGTAGGCAGGGGCCATGTCTATCGACTCTACTCTTGGACACTCCCCTAGGCGCTTAAGACAGTGCTCCGCACACAGTAAGCGCTCGATAACGACCAATGACTGAAAAAAACTTCCCGTGAGAGATAGAGGAACGCAAAATGCCGGTCACTGACCTGAATGGTGAGAGCAGATTTGGGCTCAGAAGCGCAGGTCACCACTCCTTTGTCAGACTCTTTCCCAGGCAGCAGCTCACTGTGGTTTGATTTAAAGTTCAAAATTTGTCCGGCAGGTACAAGTTTAGGATTAGCCCCCCCCCCGCCAAAATCGCTAATATTACCCTCTAATAAGAATTAAGTAACCACAAACCCCCCTAAATGCCCTCTTTCCAGCAGACCCCTTCCATGCAATCCTAATATACATATGGTGATCTCCTTTCTCTTCCATTTTAAAGTTTTTTTTATCAATGCCACTTCTAACTTATTTGCTCCTCTCTTCGCCGAGTAGTCAGTTCGTTCATAACTGGGTTACACAGATGCTTTCTAGCATGAGGGTGATATGCAAATCAATAGGTTTGTATGCGAAGCAGGCCAAGCAGAAGAGAAGCAGCTGGCCTCAGTGGAAAGAGCCCGGGCTTGGGGGCCAGAGGTCCTGGGTTCGAATTCCGCCTCTGCCACCTGTCAGCTGGGTGACTGTGGGCAAGTCACGTCACTTCTCTGGGCCTCGGTGACCTCATCTGGAAAATGGGGATGAAGACTGGGAGCCTCACGTGCGACCACCTGATTGCCCTGTATCTACCCCGGCGCTTAGAACAGTGCTCTGCACATAGTAAGCGCTTAACAAATACCGACATTATCATTATTAAGCAAATCTGTACCTTCTGGGCCGGAGAAGGAGTCAGTTCAGTCACCAGGTGGGAACGGGGGGATGAAATTCCTGGTAGGGCCACAAGACACTGTATTTCTACTTATTCACGCTGTCTCCCTCTACATTCCAGCTCACGTTCTTCATTCTTCTCAAAGTACCCTACGCGTTATGCCTCACTCTCGTCTCTTTCACCTCTGACCCTTTCCTCAGTTTCCCCTGCCTAGAATCTCCTCTCCCTTCCAGTGTGACAGACCAGTTCTCCCCCCATCTTCAAAGCCTTTCTGAAATCACATTCTCTTCCAGGACGTTGCCCTGGATTAATTCCTAATCCCCCCAATTTATATCGGGCTCAACTGCCTCTTCAACTCTTCTTCCTAGCGCTTGCATCCCCTATTACTTAAGGACCAACCGATGTCTCCAAATTCTTCGTGTAAATCGCCCCGGTTACATCGTAAACTCCCTGATGCAGCGATCACGTCTACTGATTCTACTGTACTCTCCGAAGAGCTTAGCACAGTGTTGTACGCAATAAATATAAAGAGAAGCAGCATGGCTCAGTGGAAAGAACACGAGCTTGGGAGTCAGAGGTCATGGGTTCGAATCCCCCTTCAGACGCTTGTCACCTGTGTGACTTTGGGCAAGTCACTTACCTTCTCTATGCCTCAGTTACCTCATCTGAAAAATGGTGATTAAGACTGTGAGCCCCACGTGGAACAACCGGATCACCTTGTATCCTCCCCAGAGCTTAGAGCAGTGCTTTGCACATAGTAAGCACTTAACAAATGCCATTATTATTATTATAAAACCTCCGTGGGTAAGCACACCCTTGTGGGAAGAGCACAGTCCTGGGAGTCAAGACACCCAGATTCTAAACCCGGCTCCACCGCTTGCTCCCTGTATGACCTCGGAAGTCTCCAAACCGCTCTAGGCCTCAGTTTCCTCATTTCTAAAATGGGGTTAAAACACCTGTTCTCCCTCCCTTTTAAACCATGAGCTCCAAGTGGGCCAGGGACCGTGTCGGACCTCATAATATTGTTTATACCCCAGCATTTAGGATAGTGTTTGGCATGCCCTAAGCACTTAATAAATATCATTATTATTGCTATTATGATTTGGGTTCATATTTAGCTTCTTATTTGTAATAAAAAATAATGGGAGTATATATTAAGCACTTCCTATCTAGCAAAGTAGTGTACCCTGTATTGGAGTAGATACTAATAAGCGGTTCAGACGCGGTCCGTATCCCACACAGACATCTTCTCCCCATTTTACAGATGAGGAAACCAAAGCTCAGAGAGGTTAAGCAATTTACCCATGATCACACAGCAGATGAGAGAAGACCTGGAATTAGAACCTGGATCCTCCGATTCCCAGCCCAGTGCTCTCTCCACAAGGCCATTTTGACTTTGTTTCTTGAGTCACCAAAAAAAACCACCAAAAAAAAAAAAAGAAAACACCTGATTTAAGTACTCAAAGCTTAGAGAGATTTCTTTTAACTGGGATCAGTGTGAAAAAGTATAATATTTTCATTGGAACCTAAGATCAAATCCTGCCATTAGCTGCAAGTAATAATAATAATAATAATGATATTTGTTAAGTGCTTACTGTGTGCCAAGCACTGTTCTAAGCACCGGGATAGATACAAGGTAATCGAGTTGTCCCGTGTGGGGCTCACAGTCTTAATCCCCATTTTCCAGATGAGAGAACTGAGGCACAGAGAAGGTAAGTG